>NW_024082586.1:36657-146419 GCF_003009895.1 Hyaena hyaena | reverse complement strand
GATCCCGGCCCGATTTTCTCTTCCCCGGTTCGCACTCACGTTAGAAGGCTCTCTCAGTGGATTCTGCGTCTTTTTTCTCCCAATCTCTCAGGTTTTGTAAGGTTTCCAATGTCTTCAGATCTTTTCTGTGTGATGTATATGGGCGCGAGTGCAAGTACGGAGCTCCTTACTTCTCCGCCATCTTGCCCTCTCTCCGCAAACAGACTCTTAAATAGAGAACAAACTGTTGGTTGCCAAAGGACAGGTAGGTGGGAGGGATGGATGAAATAGATACAGGGATTAAGAGGTACAAACTTCCAGTTATAAAATAAATAAATGGTAGAGATGAAAACTACAGCATAAGTAATATAGTCACTAATATTGTAATAACATTGTATGGTGACAGATGATGACTGACTATACTTATTGTGGTGAAAGTTGCATAATGTATAGAATTTGTGAATCAATACCTTAAAAAATTTGTAAAATACCATTTCACATCTGTCATAGGTTCTAAAATGTGTCAGGAGATTAGGTATTTTTCAAAGAAAGAATAAATGGAGATGGTGCAGCACTAATTGGTTATTCCAGTTATTTATTCCAGTTATTTATTCCTATTAATGATTTCCTAAATTCTTCTGGGGGTAGGAGATTTCAATCCTTTGAATGTGAGGAAATTTGTTAATGTTCCATGTATATCTGAATATAATGTATGTAATACAGCTGTCGATTCAGTGTTCTATAAATGTAAATAAGATTATTTTTTAAGTCATACTGTTCAAATTTTCTTTATACTTACTGATTTTTATTTGTTTTTTAGTGTATTTCTTTTTTTTAAAATTTTATTAAGTTTTTTATTTTAATTCCAGTATAGTTAATATACAGTGTTATATTAGTTTCAGATGTACAATATAGTGATTCAGTAATCCTGTACATTAGTGCTCATCATAGTAAGTGTACTCTTTAATCTTAATCTTTTCAGCCATCCAACCACCCACCTCCCCTCTGGTAACCATCAATTTGTTCTCTGTAGTTAAGAGTGATTTTTTATTTCCTATTCAATCATTTACTAATAGAGTTGAGTTAAAACCTTTCACTGTGCTTGTAGATTAACTCTTTGCTCCTAGAACGTTTTTTAGCCTTTCCTTAACTTACTTGAGGCTATATTACTAGTTCATAAAGTATTAGATGATTCCAAGATGGATTTCAGTTCTCCCTTGAGACTGTCTATATCTGATTTGCCCTTATTCTTAGGAAATAATCCTTAAGAATAATTTGCTTAAGGACCCTGATCTTATTTTTTTCTCCATAGCCTCAAAAAGCTATCAAAGAGACTACTCAGATTCTCCATCCCTTTTTTAGAGTTGTCCCTAATGAAAAGCTGTTCCAAAGGCTAGGCTAGATTATCTGCATTATTATTTCAGATCTTGACTTCTGTTTCTTTACTGCCTTGTTACTTCTATGATAGATTCATTTAGATGTTTAAAAGTATTATATGCAGATTTCTTGGCTATTTTAAGTTAGAAGGGTTGGCTTGAATTATTTCTATTAATATAATTTAAAGAATATTTTATTATTTTTTAAATATTTAGTTTTGGGAGAGAGAGACACACACACAGAGTGTGAGCAGGGGAGAGGCAAAGACACAGGGAGACACAGAATCCGTAGCAGGCTCCAGGCTCTGAGCTGTCAGCACAGAGCCCAATGCGGGGCTTGAATTCAGGAACCATGAGATCATGACCTGAGCTGAAGTCGGGCACTTAACCAACTGAGCCAACCAGGCACCCCTTAAAGTTTTTGTTTGTTTGTTTTGTTTTGATTTTTGTTGAGAAAGCAAGAAAGTGAATGTTTTCCACAGACAAGGGAGGGGCAGAAGGAGAGGGAGAGAGAATCTTAAGTAGGCTCTATGACCTGAGCAGAAATCAAAAGTTGGAGACTTAACCAACTGACCCCACCCAGATGCCCTTAAGTTTTTATTTAAATTCCAATTAGTTAACATACAGTACAATACTAGTTTCAGATGGACAATATAATGATTCTACAATTTCATAAAACACTGGTGTTCATCACAGTAAGTGCACTTTTTAATCTCTATAACCGTTATTTTTTTTTAAGTTTTACCTTTATAAAAGTTGTCTCAAGTGTGAGGATAGATATTCACAAGTATATTCCTCTCATAGTTTCTGTTTTGTAGTTATTTTGGTTTAGGTTTGTTTTCCCCTTAAATTTTTAATTCACCTAAAATATAATTTGAGATCAATATGTAAGTTTTTCTCTAAGAAAAGTAATTTTGCAAATATCTTTATTAAATAATATTTTTCTCATTGATTTGAAACTCCTCTTTATTAATGCTAAATTACTTTCATATTATTTCTGATTATATATTTTGATTTGTTGTTATGTTTTTATACAAATATCAGAGTTTAATTATGTTAGCTTTGTAGTATAGTTAATATATTTGGTGCTTGAATTTTTTCATTGGGATTTTTCTTTTTAAAAATTATTGAGGGTACCTAACTGGCTCAGTCATGAGTTTAAGCCACATATTGAGCATGGAGCCTACTTTAAAAAAAAAAACCTATTGATTCTCTAACATCATATTTAATGGTGAGAAACAAGAAGCTTTCCTGATGAAATAATGAACAAGGGAAAGATGTTCCCTCTTACCTCTCATTTTCAACATTATCCTTGCTAATGCAATAAGACAATAAAATTAAATAAAAGGTATACAGAATGAGAAGGAAGAATTAAACCTTTTTCACAGATGGCATAATTATTTATGTACAGAATATAAGTGAATCACCAAAAACATTTCTGGAACTAAGAAGCAATAATAGCAAGGTTGTGGGATACAAGATCAATACATGTTGTCAATTATTTTCCTATATAGCAGCAATGAAGAATTGGAATATGAAATTAAAAGCATAATATGATTTATATTAGCAGCCAAAAATATGAAATATTTAAATAAAATTAATTTGGGGTGCCTGGGTGGCTCAGTCAGTTGGGCAGCTGACTTCGGCTCAGGTCATGATCTCACTGTTTGTGGGTTCAAACTCCGCATCGGGCTCTGTGCTGACAGCTAGCTCAGAGCCTGGAGCCCGTTTCAGATTCTGTGTCTCCCTCTCTCTCTGACGCTCCCCTTCTCATGCTGTCTCTCTCTCTCAGAAATAAATAAAGTGTCAAAAAAATTAAAAAATAAATAAATAAATAAAATTAATTTAACAGAGGTGCCTGTGTGGCTCAGTGGGACAAGCATCTATCACTTGATTTTGGCTCAGGTCATGATCTCACGGTTTGTGAGACAGCCCTGTATCAGGCTCTGTGCTGACAGCATGAGCCTACTTGGGATTTTCTTTCTCCCTCTCTCTCTGCCTCTCCCTTGCTCATTTACAAGTGAGCTCTCATTCTCTGTCTGTCTCTCTTTCTCTCAAAAATAAACATTAAAAAATATAAATTTAATGAAGTTTGTATACATTCTATATAAGGAAAACTACAAAATTCTGATGAAATCAACTAAGTAAATGGAGATATATTTCATGTTTATTGATAGGAAGATTCAATATTGTCATGATGTCAGCACTCCTCAACTTAATCTGTAGATACAATGTAATCTTAATAAAAATCTTACCAAATTATTTTCTGGATATTGACAAGTTGATTCTAATGTTTATAGAATAGCCAACACATTTCTGAAGGAGAATAACAAAATTGGAGGAATGTAAAGCTACAGTAATCAAGACAATGTGGTATTGGTGAAAGAATACACAAATACTCTGGTTCAATAATTCTGATCTGGACATCCATATGCCAAAAAAAAAAAAAAAAAAAAAGAATCTAGACACAGATAAACACCATTTACAAAAATTAACTCAAAATGGATCACACACCTACATGTAAATTGCAGAACTATAAAACTCCTAGAAGATAATATAGAATAAAACCTAGATGACCTTGGACTTGATGATAACTTTTTAGGTGCACAACCAAAGACATGATGATCCATGAAAGAAATAATTGATAGGCTGGACTTCATTAAAATTAAAATCTTCTGTCTGCTAAGCAAAAGACACTCTCAAGAGAATGAGAAGAAAAGCCAGAGAATGGAAAAAAATATTGTAAAAGACATATCTGATAAAAGACTTTTATCCAAAATATACAAAGAATTCTTAAAACTCAACAATAAGAAAACGAATGGCCCAATTACAAAATGGACAAAAGACCTGAGAAAGACACCTAGTCAAAAAGGTACACAGATATCAAATAAGCATATAAAAGATACTCAACATCATATTTCACTAGGAAATAACAAATTAAGACAACAGTAAGATACCACTGTACATCTACTAGAAAGGCAGAAGTTTGAAACACTGACAGCACCAAATATTGGTGAACTGTGGAACAACAGGAACTATCATTTGTTGCTAGTAGGGATGCAACATGTTATAACCACTGTGGAAAATGGTATTCACACAAACTTGCACACAGATGTTTATGACAGCTTTATTCACAATTGCCACAACCTGGAAGCAACTAAGATGTCCTTCCATAGGTGAATGGATAAACTGTGATGCACCCAGATAATGAAATATTATTCAGTGCTATATATAAGTGAGCTATCAAGCATGACCAGATATGGAGGAAACGTAAATGAATATTGCTCAACAAAAGAATCCTATCTGAAAAGGCTACATGCTGTATGAGTCTAGCTGTATGACATTCTGGAAAAGGCAAAACTGTGATAACAGTGAAAAGACCAGTGATTTGCAGGCTCCAGGGGGTGCAGGAAAGGATGGATAGGCAGAGCACAGAGGATTTTTAAAGCAATGAAACTATTCTGTGTGATAGTATAATGGTAGATCCATACATGTATTATACATTTGTGTTTTATGGTTACTTAATAACACAGTGCCTAAATAATATGCATATTATCTGTTGACCAAAACCATAGGTTGTACAATAGCAAAAGTGAATCCTAATGTGTATTAGGGACTTTGGGTGATAAAGATCAAAGTGCATCAATGTAGGCTCATCAGTTGTAACAAATGTTCCTTTCTGGTGTGGTATGTGGGTAGAGGGAAGGCTGTGAGTGAGAGTAGAGCAGTGAGTATATGGGAACTCTGTACCTTCTGCTCAGTTTTGCTCTAAACCTGAAACATTTCTAAAAAATAATATCTATTTAAAAATCTGTTGCTTTTTCTCAAAAAGTCATTATAATAACCACTTTGAAAACATTTTTAGTTGCATAAAAATTTTAACTACAAATAAAGCTTTACATTAAGATTGATTGACAGTTTTATGTATTTAGTATAGTAACTTCCTTCAAGGAGCTTGTTATTCATACCTTGGATTTTGCTATCAGCTAGAAATGCCAACCAACTCTTTGTAATCTTACTTAGACATCTTGCTTTCTGTAACCTGCCTTCTCTAAACTCAATCAATCATCCTATCACCATTCTTCAAACACACTGAGATTCCATTCCCATGACAACTCTACACTTCCTATTGATTCTGTTTCATCTCAGTTTTGACCTAGTTTTGATTCCTTAATACATCATTTTAACCGCTGTCTTTCCAATGTATCTTCAATTCCTTTCTCCTTGTCCTTCTTAGTCAGTGACAAGCTTTCTCTTGGCTTTCGTTAATTATTGACAAAAGTAGTAACCACAAGGATAGGTGCCATTAGAATTAATATTTCTATATTTTATTATTATGCTTTTGTCCTCAGTATATATGCATTGGCTCTTTATTATCTTTTTTTACTTCCCCTATCTTCTCCAACTTGCAGAAACTAAAGTGCTTTTGAATGAGAGAGAATATAGACATCATCAGATGTGAAACTTTTCAATCTCTTGTTGCTAAATCTATAATCACACTGACATATGTACCTATTCTCTTCTTTCCCTCCTATAGTTCTTATAAAGTGAATCTTCTACTTGTGCTTATGACTGATTAGATTATCTTCTGCTTCCATCCATCCATCCATTACCTTTGTAATGTCCTTGCATTTTAACATCTCTCTCTTGTTCATTTCCTTCCTCATTTAAACTTCCACAAATATCTTTCATTAAAAACAGATTATCCTCCACTACTTTGGTTTGTGTCCAGTCTATCTACTATCTATTTCTGTCCTGTTTATGGCAAACCTTGTTAAAAGGGTAGTCTAGTTTCACCCTGAGGACTATTTTCAAAATTGTGCTATTCAGGCAATAGTGAAAATAGCACATATTTATGTAGGGTGGATGTACAGGATTGCAGCTGATGTGCTATGGACTTTTAGTGTTTAGAGGCTCTATAGTTGCTGCCAAATTGACTTACAAAAATATCCGTAACAATTACCAGCACATCAACAGTTCCATTTACCTATACTTGCCACCATTACTTTGTTACTAATAACTAATTTTGGTTAATCGAAAAGCTAAATGTTATATTTTCATTACTTTAATTTTTGTAATGATATTGGTACTTTCTCAAATATCCATTGGCTGTTTCTTTTTCTGTTAGTTGTGTTTACGCATTAGCCTTTTATCTTTATGTCTCTAGGATATATTAGTAATGTATAAATATGTATTACAAATATTTTCCTAATTGCTACCACCTTCCCCTGAAATCTTAAGCTCTACTTTTGAATATTATTACACTCTGGCTCACTGCTTGATAAAGAAACTCAGCTCAATGATCAGCCTTCTCTCAGTGTGTTCACAATCTATTTTCAACTCTGTATCTAGACAGTGTGTTCATCTTAATCTTAAATCTGATCATGTCTATCTCCTATTTAGGTCATTCCAAAAGCTCCCTGTTGACCTAAGGTTTAAATCTAAAACCTTTATCATGGCTTACAAGACTTTTTGATTGACCCCTATTTCCTCTTATTTTTTTTCCTTCTTGAATACTTTTCTTCTCTCTGCACCAAGCAGTCTGACTTTTGTTTATATTATCTAATAAAATGTGTTCTAACCTTATGGACTTTTCACAGCCTGCTACTTCTAGCCAAAACCCCATGCATTTCTTCCTGTAATTCTTTCTTGAACCTCAAAGAGAGGATGAGTGGCTACTGTTAGGTGTGCCCATGGTATCTGTTGTTTCTTTTCATACTCTAGCACTTACCACATTGTATTTTTTTTTCTTGGATCCTTTTTTCTCCCCCACACTAGAATTTGTGCTATATGAAGAAATAAAAACAATTTTGTTCACCATTTTATTCCCAACACCTAGCACAGTATGTGGAGTCTGTTATATAGTCTATAAATATCTATAGAATTAATAATTAACCAAATCCCAAGTATCCTTTTATACTATTTAAAATTTTGTATATAATTTGTTCTTACTTTTGCATACTTTTGACTAGTCTTTTTACATAATTACTATGTTAAATCCTACTCTACTTATTTGTATTTTTCAAGAAGCTGTTTTATATTTATTTTTCACTTTTACATCTTTTGGTACTGTTCTTTTGGTCACTATGTTTTGTTCTTGGTTGTCTCAGGGTTTTTTCGCTCTTTGATTATGTAATAACTTATTGGTTTATTGAACTAGTGACTGAATGAGTTAATAGGTGCCTTTTCTCCTCCCCAACAAAACTGTAAGCTTCATCCATGCAAGGACTGTGTCTTATTTATCACTGCAACCTCAGAGACTAGAATAGTGACTATATATAGGATTAATGAATAGATACTTATTTTTAAGGCTATAATTTTGTTAACTAGTTTGAAGTTTCTATTTTAATTTTCTCTCTAGCTTAAGAGTTAAGTGGGTTTTTTTAATAGTTTCTTTTTAACTTCACTTATTAATTTGAGAAAGAGAGGGTGGGGGAGGGATGGAGAGAGGAGAGAAAGAATCCCAAGCAGGCTCACAGTGCCAGCACAGAGCCCAGTTCAGGGCTCAAACCCATAAACTATGAGATCATATCATGAGCTGAAGTCGGACGCTTAACCAACTGAGCTACCCAGGCACCCCAAGTAGGGTATTCTTATAATTTCCAAATAAAGGAGAGTTTTTTTCTTTCTTTTATATTTTGTATTATTATTCTATAATTTTTATGCAATGAAATTACAAAATAGAGCATTTACAATTTGTACTTTTGAAAAATTGTTGGGTTTTTCTTTGTGGGATAATATCTGATCAGAATTTTTTAAATCTAACATCACTACTTAAATATAAGGTTTTCATAAGTTATCAAATTTGACTTGCAACTATTAAATCAATAATACAGTATTCAGATCTCATTACTTATTTAGTTTTTGCTTACTTGCTCTGGAAAAAAACATTCTAAAAATGAGTTATATCTTTTATTATTCCATTTATTTTAATTTTCTTGTGTTAATAAAATTTCTGCAGATTATATGTTATTAGCTCCCCTTATTTGTTATATAAGGATTTGTGATTATGGACCATATATTTTATCAAAGCTAAACCACCATATCTGTCCAATTTAAAATTACTAGCTTTAAAATATTTTTATCTTAATATTTCTCTTTTGCTCATGTTTGCTGTAATACTTTATTTTAACCTTTTCTGTCATTTTTCTTTGAGTGAGATCCTTATAAATAACTTACAGTTGGACTTTGTCTTGTGATCCAGTCTATGAGAATCTTTGCATGATGATAGGATTTAACTCATTCATACTTAGTGACATAAAAAGTAATGTTTAATAATAATCGATAATTTAGAAGTACTTGCAGTGTGTCCTGTATGGTTCTAAATACTTTAATCTAGTAATGCATTCTTATAATGGTCCAATCAGACCATTATTAATAGTACATACATTAATTAATATATACAATTTACAGTTATAGAAGCTGAGACACAAGGAGATTCTAAGTGGCTTGCTAAGGTTACAGGCATAGAAAAATGGGAGAGCTAGGAAGTAATCCTAAACAGTCTGGCTGAAGGGTCTGCTTTAACCACCAAGTTAATTTTCATGTAGTTTTATGTTTATTTTGAAACCTTTAGATAGTACCTTACATAATTATTGAGTGATTTGCAAAGATCTTTGAAATAGTCATTTAAAAATGCAGTTTTCATTTCCTTTGGATATATACCCAGAAGTGAGATTGCTTGATAATGATAGTTCTATTTTTAATTTTTTGAGGAACCTGATATTGTTTTCCATAGTGGCTGTACCAACTTCCATTCCCACTAGCAGTGCATAATCCCACACTACTGTGTAAACTCCGACCCTACTGATTTTTATTTTTCAAGAAGCTGTTTTATATTTATTTTTCACTTTTGTATCTTTTTGTACTGTTCTGTTAGTCACTATGTTTTGTTCTTGCTTTTCTCAGGGTTTTCCCCCTCTTTGATTATTTCTCCACATCCTCACCAATACTTATCTTTGTCTTCTTGATAGATAAGGTTATTTACAGTAGCCAAGATAAGGAAACAACCTACAGATCCATCAGTATATGCATTGATAAAGAAGATATGTGTACACACACACCCACACACACAAACACAAGCAATGGAACATTACTCAATCATGAAAAATAAAGAAACTCCTATTTGCAGCAACATAGATGGATCTTGACAGCATTATGCTCAGTAAGATAAAGCAGACAGAGAAAGACAAATACTGTATTATGTCACATATATGTAGAATCTAATGAAGGCAAACTTGTAAAAATAGAAAGTAGAATGGTAGTTACCAGTGCCTAGGAAATGGGGGAACTGGGGAGATGTGGGTCAAAGAGTACAAACCTGCAATTGGAAGATGAATAAGTTCTGGTGGGTGGCTCACTTGGTTATGCATCTGACTTCACTTCAGGTCATGATCTCACAGTTCATGAGTTTGAGTCTGACATCAGGTGAGCTTGTGCCCCACTTCAGGTGAGCTCAAGCCCCGCACTGGGGAGCTCATGCCCCATTTCTGGTGAGCTCATGCCCTGCTTCAGATGAACACAAGGTCTGCTTTGGGTGAGCCCCGCTTAAGATGAGCCCCCCCCCCCTCTCTGTCTTTCACTCTCTCTGTCTCTCTCTCCCTGTCTCCACCCCCCTAACCCATACCTCCTGGGATTCTTTGTCTCTCTCTTTCTCCTCACTCACTTGCACCCTCTCTCTTGCTCTCAAAAAATAAAAAAAATAAATAAAAATTAAGTTATATCAACCATGCATTCTAGGAATAAACTTATATTAATATAAGTTTTAAATATTTATATCTGAATGGATTTAATTTGCTAATTTTTGTTAATATTTCAACTATGTTTCTTAATTAAATTAGATTATATTTTTCTTTTTTCATATTGCCCTGTCTTGTTCTTTGACATATAATGACTTCATCTTAGTTGGGTAATATTCTCTCTTTCCTTCTTTCCTCAATGCTCTTTCCCTTTTATCTTCCCTTTTTTTCTCTCTCTTTTCTCTTACTTTCTCTTCTTCTCTTTCCTCTTTCTAGAATAGGTTGTGTAAAGTAGATTATCCAAACCATCTAGGCTTAGGGGTTTTGTGATAGTTTTGTTTGTGTTTGATTTTTACTGGGTGGATGTATTTAATAATTCTAAATTAATTTAAATTTTATAATTCTTCCTGAAAGTGTTTACATTTTTTATAAAAATGATCATTTCCTTTATATTTTCAAATTTAAAAGAACAATACTGTTTATAGCCTTGTGTTATTTCTAAATACATAATGCAGTATTACAGATTTAGGCAGGAAAATACTAATATCGGACTGGTAGTTACAAGACCTGATTTATTTCCACATCCTTGTCACTAGCTATACATGACAGCTTAGGCAAGATATTTAATTTCATCAATTCTGTTTCCTTACCAAAGAATTTAGAAACTTGGCTGAGATATTTTGAAAATTAAATAAAATAATTTATTTAATATATCAGACTCCTTCTAAGTGAGAAATCACCAATTATGTTAGTTTTCTTTCTCTCTCTTTTTTCTTCTCTTTTATGGCTATTTGCAGTCTGTAAATTACCTTTTGTGATTTCTCTACCTTATATAATTCCACTCCCTATAGCCACCATACTTCCTGGTCTATTAAGAGTCCTCCTACTCTTATTATTAACACAGTGACAAGAAATTACACTTATTGTAATTTTTAGTCACATTCTTGTGTTCATTTCTAATCGTAAACTGCAATATAGGCCATCAAACACAAGTAAAAATCTGGATTAACTATTACCAGACCATATAATTTTAAAGTGAGTTACAAGGTAGACAATTGTTTGGAATTGGTCAGTTTATGACATAATAGCTTTGAATTGTTGGGCACAGCTAGGCAAGTGTCTTGAATCAGTCTTGGTGATTAAGCTGATAAGTGTGATATATAAACTATTTTTCTTGGGGCACCTGGGTGGCTCAGTTGGTTAAGCATCCAACTTCAGCTCAGGTCATGATCTCACAGTTTGTGGGTTCGAGCCCCGTCTTGGGCTCTGTGCTGACTGCCAGCTCAGAGCCTGGAGCCTGTTTGGGATTCTGTATCTCCCTCTCTCTCTGACCCTCCCCGTGCTCATGCTGTCTCTCTCAGAAATAAATAAAACATTAATTTTTTTAAAAAAAATAAACTATTTTTCTTTATTTAATCTTGGTAAACTATTTTCATTTTAGTTTACAATCTCATAATGCCAATGATTTTCTGTAACAAGTTGTTGTTGTTTGTTGTCAGTCTTGTTTAACATGAGGACAGGAAGGTATGTGTACACCCTCGATAGTTAAACACAGGTAAAAATTATGCTGCTTTCCATTCTGAACATTAGAGAAGTATGGAAAAATATACCATATGATTTTATTTTATTTTTGTAGTATTATAGCAATAACTTAGAATTTATGTTACAATTCTAGAGCCTCATATATTTGTTTTACTTTAACTTTTTTTTCACCCACTAAGGAGTGTTTTTAAAAAAGGGATATAAAGGTCTGTGAGATCAAGCCCTGTGTGTGAGGCTCTGTGCTGACAGCGAGGAGTCTGCTTAGGATTCTCTCCCTCTTTCTCTCCCCCTCCCCTTCATGCATGTTCACTCTCTCTGTCTCTCTCTCTTTCTCAAAATCCAAATAAATATTGTGCCTGATATATTATCAATAAATATTTATGAAATAATGAAAAACTGCAAGGCAGAAGTCACTGTAATTCATGTATTTTGGGTAATCAAGCAGGATTTATTAGTTTGTAATATTTTATAATAAAAATTTATCAAACATTATTTCTATTTGAATTTACATTGAATAGAATTATACTACTCCCAGCCTTTACTCCTGTACATCATAAACTTAGTCCTTTTATTTTTTTTTCTTACAAAGAAAATACATTTCTGGTTAAAAGCTTATTCTGAGTTTAGTTGGTAGGATATATGTAACTTTGATTATTCTTACTAAGCCAAAAGATACCAAACAAGGGCTTAAATTAACTTAGTAAAAGGTCTGAAGGTGAGGGAATCTACAATTTGTTTGCTTTTAAGGGCTTGATGATATTCAGAACTCTATGATTCTCTTTGTCTTTCTGAATCTAGGTCCCATATGGATTCCCTAGTTGCAAGCATCCCTACAAGAAAGAAGATTTTTTTTCTTTGAGGTTGAAAAACTTTCCCAGAAATCTCTCAATTGTCTTACCACCTACAGGCCAGAATCAGTCTACATGCTCACATCTAAGGAGGCTTGGAAAAATGTATACCTGGGAAAGAATTGGATTCCCATATTTGCTTTAAAGAAGCTTGTGCATCCTGAGACTAAGCACATCACTTTCTTTTCTTTCTCAACTAATCTCTCTCTCTCTCTCTCTGGTTTCAAAAATAGAATTTAGTAATTCGTTACTTACATATAACACCCAGTACTAATCACAAGTGCCCTCCTTAATGCCCATCACCCCTTTAGCCCATGACTCCATCCACCTCCCCTCCAGCAACCCTGTTTGTTCTCTGTGTTTAAGAGTCTCTTACAATTTGCCTTCCTCTCTGTTTTTATTTTATTTTTCCTTTCTTTCCTCTGTGTTCATCTGTTTTGTTTCTTAAATTCTATAAGTATATCACCATCTCAAACCAACTGGAGTTTAATTTTTAGAATCACTGCTGAATTGGCAAGTGATAGGGTTTCCTGTCACTTACTTACTGGTCCACAATGCTTTGTTTTATTTTATTATCCCAAAGAGGTGTGGCTTTCCTTTTCTATGCTAAATAAAAATCTATGAAAAGAAAAACTGTTTAAGACTTAGAAAACTATATTCATGAATTAATTTTACTATTCCTTTCCACACTTAAAGTTATTAATAATAAAAAAAAGAAGTTAAGCCCTGGAAGAAATTCCATCAATTCTAAAGAGGAATAAAAACCACTAGTCATAAACTTCATACAGAAATTTACTTCAGAAAGATTCTGAAACAGTCAGATTATATTCATCAAAGATACACATTTTGACGATTTTTTTTTCTCAAATAATACATAGCTTTATCATCTGGGAATTCATGACTATTTGTTAAGTATCTAGCATGCTAATTTGTTATAAGTTAGGTTATAAAGTTCAGTGATTCTTTGAGTAAGTTTGAATATAAATGGAAACACCTTTCACTAATATGAAAAATATTCTAAGCTTAGCCCATAATACTTTTTTTTCAAATTTATCTCAAGTAAATTTAATGATTCAGTAAAAAATTGTGGGTTTCCTACTACGTGTTAGGATCTATGTTAAATGCTAAGTTACTAATAGAAAACATCGTAGAAGTGGACCCTGCCCTCATGGAACTTACCCTCTTAGAAGAAAATGGAGATTTGTTTGACATGATTGTTGGTAGGTTTAAATGCGAATGTGTATGAGATTTAGTGCCTGTCTCATTTTCATTACTCACAAATTGTTAACTATTGTTCATTTTATGAAAAGATAATACTCAAAGTGTGATGAGAAGTGAATTGTATGGTTTTGTGGGAGAATGCAAAAGGAACGGGGAGATGTTCCTGAGGGAGGCCTAGGAATGTGGCATTCACCGAATGTGCAGGGCGTGAGCCTGTGTGCTCTTAGGGTCGATCCTTGCTCTTCCTCTGCCTGCTCCAAGGGATGACCTGTTAGCTGGTTTCTGAATGAAGGTAACCAGTGGGAGATTCTGGTTGGAGAAGACAGAAAGGGGAAAGGGCGAAGTGAGAGTAGTTCTCTCCCACTTCTCTGCCTAAAGGGGTTTACCTAGTAGATGCTACATCTCCTCAGTCTGGTTCCTGCTAGACCAGCCTGTTGTAGTTCCCACTTCGGTCAGATGAACTGATCCCATGGACATCAGAAACAGTGCCTTCCTCCTCTCCATACTACACACTGGCATTGACAGTGGCTTCCTGCTATTGCTAATCTCTCTCCCTCATTGGGCTTCTCAGCTCCTCCCCCTCCTATTCAACCAATTTCTCTCCATTCTCTTCTCTCTGTTATAAAAAATTGAAGTGGTTTTTGTTTGTTTGGGCTTTTGTTTGTTGGTTTGTTTATACCGTGAGACACCAGGAAAAAAATGAGCTGATGGGATGTGTTATAGATAGCACACACAGGCTTGTTCCAGAAAGCACAAAGAGTATGCGATAATGTTTCTATGCATTATAGAAAGCCACCAGAAAACATTGAGAATGTATTATTATTATTACTTTGAGAAAATAATAGTTTGCTTACACAGAAGTAAATTTTTATTAATAATCTTAAGTTGAAAATTTTTCAAAGTTTTCACTTTTTCAAGACTGATTTTACTGGAATGTGAGCATACAGATATTCTTGGATTCTCTGTCTTCCTCCCTGTACTCTTCAAATCCTGGTCCCACTACTAACTTACTACCAGATGTTGTGTTAAGTTACTTTACCACTCTGTGCCTTAGTTTAGTTATTTGGAAAATGGAAATCATAATAGTAACTATTCTACTTTACCTCATAAAGAGCTTAGAATGATGCCTAGCATACAAGGAGTGCTCTAAAATTGTGAGTTGTTACTATTATTTGCCAATTTTGAAGGGGCAAGAAACTATTTTTTGCTCTGGAAAATGAGGAACAATTTATTTGCTTTGCCTAACCTGGACTTTAGACAGACTTGCATACTATAGCAAATGTGTGTGAATGCTGCAAAGGTTTTGAAAGGACCTATATGACATAAAATTTCATTAAATATCCTAAGTTTAAGGGACTGTCAACAGTTAAGGGGGATAGTTATGTCCATCTTTTTGTATTTAATTTTTTTTTTTTTTTTAGAAAATAGTCTCTGATACCTTTGGGTAATAGAATTGGAAGGAGGTGAGAGTGGAAACTGGGAGGAATATAAGAAAGCTCTAGAAATCCTCCAGGATAGAAGTCAACAAAGACACTGCTAGCCCATATGGTGCCTTTGTGCTAATTGAAAGGAGACTCCCCTTCCTCCATGCAGATGGAGCATCATGCAGGAACATATGGTTTGGTGAACAGACTTTCCAAGCAAAGAGTCCTTATGCAGTTAACAGACTGCCCCAGTTTACATTGCAAGCACCTCTATACTTTACCCAGGACCTGGCAAAGGCAGTTAAGAATGAATAAAGAATAAGGAAGATATCAAAAGAGACTCTCTTATAGGCTAATTCTTGACCTTCAATGACAGTAACGTGGGGATGGGAACTCACTTCTCAAGGGGGTTTAATCTCAGTACAGCTATGAATCCCTTATGGATGATGACAGGCAAGCATACAGTAAGAGACTGTAAGATATAGTAAGAAAATCTATCAGTATTTCCCAAACAAAATATTAAAGTAAGTGTGACTCTCTGCTAATGAAACTCAAAGGCATAGCACAATAGTGGAAATATGACTTCATTTTTTATTTTGTGTTTTTCTTCTTCAAGGCATTTCTTTCCCTGTCATCTTACTGTTAATTGTTTCTCTCATAAAAAAGAACAAATTTACTTCTTAAAAAATGCTTTGGAGCACTGTCAAAAAACTTTCTGATAAAAAGCCAGGCATCTATCTCATTTGTTATATAGAAATATATTGTTTCACACACAAAGCAAATATTTATTAACCACCTATTGTGGGTTGTCTCTGAAGCCTTTGACTGATTTATACATGCATGCCTGAGAGCTTTGTGTTCAATTTGTGTTTCTAACCACTCCTTCTGAATAAGATGCAATGTGCAATTTTTTATAACCAGAAATTTTTATTCTTTCTTTTTAAATACACTCTGAGTGTTTCAAATTTGCAGACACCCTTTGGCAGAATATGAGAGCAGATTACTTTGGCACTGTCAATAGCTTACCTAATTTAATGGGTATATTTTCACACATTTTTCATTCGATTATAGCTGCCACAGATAGGAATGCTACCCTTATCTGAAAGTTACAGGAGTGATGACAAGTATAGATGTCAATTCCAGAATTATGGACTGAAGCCTCCAGCTAAATCATTCCCCAAGACAGTTTGGCACATCTAGATTCATAAAAATAAGTGATGAATGTCAACTCTTTCTAATTAGGTGACAAGCCAGAGGTACCTCCTGAAAATAACTAAGTTCCAGAATAAACTTAACAGACATAAAGAATGATAACTTTTTAAATATTTTAGTCCTGTTGTTCATATACAGTTTCAAATGTACAAGTCTATTTAAAGAAATAAATACACTAACAAAAGTTGTTTGCTGAGGGAAGTTTAACCTAGTTTACACGTTAGGTATAACACTGATTTTAAAAAAAAATTAAAGTTTGCAAGAGAAGTAATTTCAATTTTCTTTGTAGTTGAGACCAAATTATATATCCTCTTTGGTCATAATGAAATTTTGAAAATCCAATAACATCTGTCAATTCAAAGATTATTTATTTTGTTTCATAACATCTACTAGAGGTGTTTTAAAAGGCAGTAGCAGATAAAATTAACTGGGTGGTTTACTTAAAAGTCAGAAGTAGATGGAAAGCATAGACATGATACTAAGAACCTTATGTTTATCTTAGAAACAGGATAAAATATCAAAATTTAGCAGCATGAAAAACTTCAGAAAAATACCCCCAAATGTGGAAGTTTTAAATTTATGTCACTGGTTAAGTTAGGTTTTTATTTCACTTTCTCTTTTAGTATATATCCTTCATCTTACTAATAAAACTGTATGTATACAATTCAAAGAACAGTTTTAGGTGTAATGTGAAAATGTAAACATGTGATCTCTTTACCTTTTATTCAAAGCAACCCAGTTGAGAAAAAAATATCTTTTAACTGTGCTTATTTCGACTTAAATTCCTAATCGATACTTGCTTCCCAACTAAGAGTTGTGATAAGAAGAAACAACAACCATTCTTGAAGTAGTCAGTCTTATCACACAGAGTATGTGTCAAATAGACTTTAAGATGCCTCCCTGACAGGGCACTTACATAATGATGCCAGGTGAAACAGCAGAGCTATCATTCTTAAGACAGAGCATCTAACTTTTCAATTTAAATAAGTCATTTCTGAACCCTTGCCCAATGTACTTATTTTATGCATTTTAGGTTCATTTTTAAAAAGATGAGAGCTGCTATAAGGCTACAAGAGAAACTCTACATATTATCGTTTGCAAACAAGTGAAAGTTAAGGCAAGTTAATAGTGGATATGGCAATTTGCTTGCCACTTATTCACCATTAATAAGTGATAAATTGTTTTTAATAACATGAATAGATTACACTTCTCAGATATGAAATTAATAAAAAATATACATTTTGATGAAAAAACATCATAATTACCCATACCAGATATGCTGCCCAGTATTTCAAAATTTTTGGCTTTAATTTGTGTGCCCTGTTGCCATTTTATCATGATCAAGGTTTTCTTCTAAGATGGTGTAATATTCCATATCTCACAACTAATTGGCCTCCTCAAGCCAGTAAGCAAATGAATCCCTGGAGTAATTAGGCAGGTTGAAAAAGCTATGAACTTGTTCAGATTTCTGTAATAAAATTCTACTTGATAAATATTTAATTAAGTTAAATAAAAGAATTCACAGACCTTATATATATGCTTGGATACATTTATTACTAAAAGATGTATGTACAAGTTATGGATTACATTCAATTTTTAGTAATATGAGTTCCCCCAAACTGACTGTGACTTAAACCAGCATATTTTATTTTTCTATATTTGTCTCCACTAGTTAAGTAATAATAACAGGCTGGTGAAGTACCTCAGAGATGTCTCCAGAAACACTAGCTTCTTCCAGCTGTCTACTGAGGCATATGCGTTTTGTCCTGCTTATTGCCTGCACATTGAATGTGCCATCGCTAACATCATACCCATGTGATAATCAGGACAAAAGAACAAAAGGGCAACACAGAGAGGAGAGGGGAACAGTACCCACCTCTTTTAAACAGCTTCCCCAGAAGCCCGTAGTGGCTTTGGCTTACAGAACTTTAGCCTGATTAGGTCACTTTGCCACTCCTAGATTCAAAGGAGTTTGGGAGATGCATGATTTTAATATTTAGGAAACAGATATCTTGAACAAAATTGGGACTCTATTTGTGAAGAAGGGGGAAATGGGTATAGGGCATTACCAGAATGCTTCTGAGAATTGAAAAGAAAGCTAGGTGCAGCAATACTTATAAGTGGACAAAATGGACTTTAAAATAAATCCTATACAAGAGACAAAGAAGGACACTGTATAATCATAAAGGGAATAATCTAACAAGAACATATAACAATGATAAATTTTTATGTACCAACACAAGAGCACTCAAATACTTAAAGAAGCTAATAACAAAGCTAAATAAAGTAATCATTAGGAATACAATAATAGTAGGGGATTTTAACACCCCACTTACATCAATGGATAGATCAGACAAACAAAAAATGGATAGATCAGAACTATCACAAGGAAACAGTGGCTTTCAATGACACATTGGACTAACTATATCTAACAGATATATTTAGAACATTCTATCTAAAAATAGCAACACACATTCTTTTCAAGTGTGCATGGAACATTTTCGAGAGTATATCACACATTGGGCCATAAAATAAGATTTAACATACTCAAAAAGAGTGAAGTCTTACCATTTATCTTTCCAATCACGACACTATGAAACTAGAAGTCAACCACAAAAAAAAAAGATATCTGAAAACAACACTATGTGTTACATGTTACATTGTTATATTGTTACAATTTAGTTACATGCTACTAAACAATCAGTGGGTCTACTACGACATCAAAGAGAAAATGAAAAAATACATGGAAACAAATGAAAATGAAAATATAACAGTCCAAAACCTTTGGGATAAAGCATAAACTGTTCTAAGAAGGAAGTTTGTAGCAATACAGGTCTACTTCAAGAAGCAAGAAAAACATCAAATAAACAACCTAACCTTACACCTAAAGGAGCTAGAAAAAGAACAACAACCAAAGCCCCAAACCAACAAAAGGAAAGAAACAATAAAGATTAGATCAGAAATAAATGAAATAGACACTAAAAAAAATACCCCACAATAGAACCAATCAATGAAACCAGGAGCTGGGTTCTTAGAAAAGATTTTTAAAAAATTAATAAACCTTTAGCCCAACTCGTAAAAGAGAAGGAGACAGAGAGGATTCAACTAAACAAAATCAGAAATGAAAGAGGAGAAATAACATCCAATTCCACAGACAGAAAAGGCTTAAAGAGTATATTATGAAAAATTATATGCCAACAAATTGGACAGCCTAGAATAAATGGATAAATTCCTAAAAACATCTAATTCCCAAAGTGAAATCAAAAAGAAGTAGAAATTTGAAAAGACTGATTGCCAGCAATGAAGTGGAATCAATAATCAAAAAACTCCTAAGAAAGAAAAGTTCAGGATGAGATGGGTTCATGTGTGAATTCTTCCAAACGTTAAAAGAAAAGGTAATATGTATTCTTCTCAAACTATTTAAAAAAAAAAAAGGAAGGAAAGCTTCAAATTAATTTTATGAGGCTAACATTATCCCGATAACAAAACCAGAAAAAAGACTGCAGACAAAACTACAGATGAATATGTCTGATGAACATTGATGCAAACATCCTCAACAAAATCTCAGCAAACCAAATCCAACAGTACATTAAAAAAAATGATTCACCAAGGTCAAGTGGAATTTATTACTGGGATGCAAGGGTGGTTCAATGTTCAGATATCAGTCAAAATGATATGTCACTTCAACAAGAGAAATAATAAAAACCATAGGATCATCTCAATAGACATAGAAAAGGCATTTGACAAAGTACAACATCCATTCATGATCAAAACCTTCAACAAAGTAGGTTTGAAGGGAACATACCTCAACATAACCCCACAGATTACATCATCCTTACTGAGGAAAACCTGAGTGCTCTGCCCCTAAGATAGGAACATCAGCAATATCCACTCTCACTATGTGTATTCAACATGGTACTAAGAGGTTCTCGTCATAGAAGTCAGACAAGAAAAAAAAAGTTATCCTATTTGGCAAGAAAGAGGTAACTCTTTCACTATTTGCAGATGACATAATACTAGAGATACTAGAGAAAACTCTAAAGATGCACCAAAAACCTACTAGACTTGAAAAATGAGTCCATCAATGTTGCAAGACACAAAATCAATGTACAGAATTCTCTGTATTTTTATATGCTAATAACAAAGCAACAGACAGAGAAATTAAGAAAACACTCCCTTTTACAATTACATAACAACTATTAAAATACCTAAGAATAAAGTTAAACAAGAAAGTAAAAAGCCTGTACACTGAAAACCATAAAACATGGACAAAAGGAATTGAAAAAAACAAAACAGATAAAAAGATATTCCATGTTCATGGATTGGGAGAACAAATATTATTATTATTATTATTTTTACAAATAGTTTATTGTCAAATTAGTTTCCACATAACACCCAGTGCTCATCCCCACAAGTGTCCTCCTCCATGCCCATCCCCCCTCCCTCCCACATCCATCAGTCCTCAGTTTTTGTCAGCATTCAAGAGTCTCTCATGGTTTGCCTCTCTCCCTTTCCCCCATCATTTACCCCCTTCTTCTCCCCCTTGTTCCTCAGTTAAGTTCCTCCTAATCCTCCTATATGTGAAAACATATGATATTTGTCCTTCTCTGCCTGACTTATTTCGCTCAACATAACCCCCTCAAGGTCCATCCATGTTGCTACACATGGCCAGATTTCATTGTTTCTCATTGGGGAGAACAAATATTATTAAAATGCTCATACTACCCAAAGCAATCTACAGATTTAATGCAATCCCTATCAAAATACCAAAAGCATTTTTCACATAGGTAGAACAAACACTCCTAAAATTGGTATGGTTTCACAAAAGAACCCAAATAACCAAAGCAATCTTGAAAAAGATGAACCTTGGAGGATCACAATCCCAGATACCTCAAAGTGAAAGTAATCAAAACAGTATGGTACTGGCAGAAAAATACATGAATAGATCAATGGAAAAGAATAGAAAACCCAGAAATAAACCCACAACTAATCATGTCAATTAATCTTTGCCAAAGAAGGCAAGAATATGCAATGGTAAAAAGGCAATCTCTTCAACAAATGATGTTGGGAAAACTGGACTCCAACATGCAAAACGATGAAATTAGACCACTTTCTTATACCATACACAAAACTAAATTCAAAATGGATTAAAGCCCTAAATGTGAAACTGAAACCATAAAAATCTAAGAAAGAGCACAAACAGTGATTTCTCTGACATTGACCATAGGAACATTTTCTAGGTGTGTCTTCTAAGGCAAGGGAAATAATAAATAAATAAATAAATAAATAAATAAATAAATAAATAAATAATAATTGAGACTACATTAAAAAAAAAAGAGCTTCTGCACAGAGAAAGAAACAATCAACAAAACTAAACAATAGCCTGCTTGCTGGAAGAAGATATTTGCATATGACATATCCAATAAAGGGTTAGTATTCAAAAAATACAAAGAATTTATACAATTCAACATCAAAAACAAATTATTTGATTAAAAATGGGCAGAAAACATGAACAGATATTTCTCCAAAGAAGACATCCAAATGGCCAATAGACACAATGAAAAATGCTCAGTATCCCTAATAATCAGGGAAATGCAAATCAGAACCATAATGAGGTATCACCTCACATCTGTCAGAATGGCTAAAACTTGAAATACAAGAAAAAACAAGTGTAGAAAAAGGAACCCTCATGCATTGGTGATGGTAATGTAAATTGGTACAACCACTGTGGAAAACAGTATGGAAGTTTCTCAAAAAATTAAAAATGGAATTACCATATAATCTAGAAATTCCACTACTGAATATTTACCCAAAGAATATGAAAACAGGAATTCAAGAAGATATATGCACCTCTATGTTTATTGCAGCATTATTTTCAAAATCCAAATTATGGAAGCAACCCAAGTGTCTATCGATAGATAAATGGATAGAGGCACTTGGGTGACTCAGTTAGGAATATGACTCTTGATTTTGGCTCAGGTCATGATCTCACAGTTTGAGATCTTGAGATCTTACAGACAGCCCTGTATTGGGCTTTGCGCTGCATGTGGAGTCTACTTAATATTCTGTTTCCCTCTTCCTCTGCCCCTCCTGTATGTATATGCTCTCTCTCTCTCTCTCTCTCTCTCTCTCTCTCACAACAAAAATAGATGAATGGATGAAAAATATGTGATAGATATAGATGGGTATACACAATGGAAGAGAGTATAACGCTAAGCAAAATAAATCAATCAGATAAAGACAGATATCATACTAGTTCAACCATATGTGGAATTTAAGAAAGAAAACAAGCAAAAGAAAGAAAAGAGAAAGAAAAAGAGATAAACCAGATTCTTACCTATAGAGAACAAACTGATGGTTACCAGAGGGGAGGTGGGTGGGGAGTTGATGAAGGGGATTAAGTATACACTTATCATGGTAAGCACTGACTAATGTATAAAGTTGTTCAATTACTATATTGTACCACTGAAGGCAATATAACACTGTGTATTAAGTATACTGGACTTAATTTTTATAATAAAATTTTTAAAAAGAATTTGAACCATTCCAAGTACAGCAACCACCAAAATGAAAACATTTGTATTTGTCAAGTTTTGAAATTTTACCCACAAATATTAATCTAATAATTGCTAAATTTTTGAGTTCTAAATTTATGAGATTGTATATAAACTACAAATTGACCTGATATCTTTTGTAATAATAATATGGAGTATAGGGGCACCTGGATAGCTCAGTCAGTTAAGCATTCGACTCTTGATTTTGGGTGAAGTCATGATCTTATGGTTTGTGAGTTCAAGCCCCACTATGGACTCTGTGCTGACTGTGCAAAAAGCCTGATTTTGATTCTCTTTCCCTCTTTCTCTGTCCCTCCCTCACTCTCACTCTCTCTTTCAAAATAAATAAAACTTATAGATAGATAGATAGATAGATAGATAGATAGATAGATAGATATGCTATGTAATAACATGAACAAAACTGCCAGTGTTTCAATGTTAACAAGGCCTGATGAGGTATCCTGCAAAGAAAAAGTGTTATGTAACAATTGTTATATGAACTTCTATAGCACTAAAACTGACTAATGCTTTTTGCAACAATGTGGCAGTTGGCTTAATGCATGTTATGTCAAATGGTAACTTTTTCTTGATGCCTAACACATAGATTCCCAGGTGGCACTCCCTCTGAAATAGTGCTTTATAATTTAAAAAACTCCAGGTCTTGTGTTACCAAAAAACTTATGCTAGTATTTGTTTATTTAATATTCATCAAATTGATTACTGATTTATCCCAACTACATTCACTGAAATTGAGGCTGTAGTAGTGAACATGGCTTACTGTCTGTTCTCGGGAGTTGATAGTCTGACCTAGTGAATGCCAATTCGGACTCATGGTTGCCAGGATACACAATTCCACAGGCCGCCATCCACAGTGTACTCTAGTGAAAGATGCCTCCCCTAGGTTATAAAGAGAAGGCTTCAGGTTAACCACATGTGTATTACAATAACTCCTCACTTTTCCACCACATTTGGGAAATTGAATTTTTCTCAAGGGGAAAAATGTTATGTTGCTTGGAGGATTAAATAAGATTACATATAGACATTTTGTAGGTATAATAAATTTTAGTTTTAAAAGAAATATTCAGTTCTTTTGATTAATAGTGTGGGTTCTGAAGTTACATGGGCTGAATTCAAATTTTGTCTCTACTGTTTTCTAGCTGTGAATGACATTCTCTATGAAATGTTGACCTTATAGGGTTCCTGTGAGAATAAATGAGCTATGTAATTCCTGTAATCCTGCCTTCTCAATACATTTGATTATTAGCTGATTACTTGATTCTGAGTTACTAAGATTCAGCATCCATTTTATTCAACAGTATTTGATAGGCATTTTCCTAGCCATTTATTTTATGCACTTTTCTTTGCCTTAGTTAATAAAATAAATGTTTTAAACTTTTCCTCATTCAAATACCATTGCTGCAAATATTGATATACTACAATTTTTAATTTTCAGTAAAATTATCTCACATTTATTGATTGCTTACTGAGCACAGAGGACTCATGTCAGCGTTTAACATGTATAACCTCACTTAAGTCTTGGAACAGTTTGCTATTATGAAATTTAGAGGTTTACTTTATTTTTGTTTTGTTATTCACTTCTTTGCATAGTCTCAGATGTAATTTATGTAGTTGAAGATTTTTAATAATAGGAAATAAGTAAAAATGAATATTTTTAGTACTTTGTGATGAACACTGCTTACTTAGCTCACAGAAGCATTCTAGCTTAATGTTTCTCTATGTTTCCTACGGGATAGATATCTCTCCACAGAAAGAGAAGCTATGATTCTGACTTAGAAAGTTACCTCCACCCCTACCACAACTGTTATTTGATTTACTCCCTGTTGAGAATTAATGCTTCAATGGTCTTTTCTCTGCATACATGCCCCTGGATTGTCTTCATATGTCCAGATGTCCTCTTCTTTTTTCTTTTTTTTTTTTTTTAACATTTATTTATTTTTGAGAGAGAGAGAGAGAGCATGAGCAGGGGAGGGGGACAGAGAGAGGGAGACATAAAATCTGAAGCACGCTCCAGGCTCTGAGCTGTCAGCACAGAGACCAACACAGGGCTCGAACTCACGAACCATGAGATCATGACCTGAGCCAAAGTCGAACGCTTAACCAACTGAGCCACCCAGGTGCTCCAGACGTTCTCTTCTTATTAGGACACCATTAGGATTGAATTAAGTCCCATCCTAATGCTGATTTTAATTTAAGCATCTCTTTAAAGGCCTTGTTTCCATATACAATTACATTGTGGCATATTGGGAATTAAGACTTTAACATACTGAATTTTAGTTGAGCCCATAATACAGTCTATTTAGACATAATTTTTCTTCTATACTTCCTTATGTATTGGATATTAGACTTATGTTAAAATGCACAAAATAAGTAGCAATATGAAATAATATCTTTTCATGTTGTAGTAATACATCATGTTTTCTGATCAAGAATTTGCTATTATTTTAACAAACAGAGGGCAAATTATTTAAGTACAAGGTCTAATAAATCTTAGCTTTTGTGATGAGAGCCATTTCAGATTAGATACATAAATTGACATAGGTAAATAAATGTTATGCATTTATCTAATGTTTTATTTTTACCAATGCCCATTTAATAATGCTAGCCAATATAGAAGGAAAATGCTATTCTAGGTAAAAAATTTAGGACTTGTACCATTCAATGCTAGTAAACATACCTTTGATTCAATACTAACAAAATAGTTCTGATTGATTATTTTTAAAGACTCCAATGTAAAATAATATTGCTTTAAAAGTGATAAATTATATTTTTGCATAAAGGATAGTGCAATCAAGAAAGATTGTTTTATTTGTTGTCATTTTTGCCTTCTAAATTTTCTACTGAAATTGAGCTGGATTTATAAAGGAAAATTGTTTTTTCTTTTTTCTCCCTCTCCTACATCTTCAGATACATCTTGGTTAAGAGCATTTATGCTATATATTGGTTATTAGTGTTTGTTTCATTATTCACTTGTGCATATTATAAGCTTATTTCTATGGTGCTGCCAAGCACATAGCCCTCAAAGTCAGTTCAGTGTGCAACACTTCTGACTGGACAACACATTCAAATATATCCACCTGTATTTACAGTTGTACTTCCATTCATTAGACATTTTTGTCTAATGGTGCTATTTTTGGAATGCTTACCATGTGCCAGGAACAGTTGTAAGGTTTTCTTTTGCTTTTTGGTATTATTTTTCCTTAAGCAAGAATATTATCAATCTCCAACTTATCAGGCTGTTTAAGAATGTCATGTTTTCACAAAAGATCTTCTTCAAGATCATGTAATTCAGTGGTCTTTTGACACCAGAATTTCACAGAGCAGGGGTATTTTTTTGAAATATTTTAAAAAATGTTTTATTCATTTCTGAGAGAGAGAGAGAAACAGCGTGAGGAGGGGAGGGTCAGAGAGAGAGGGAGATACAGAATCCAAAGCAGGCTCCAGGCTCTGAGCTAGCTGTCAGCACAGAGCCCAATGTGGGGCTCGAACCCTTGAACTGAGATCATGACCTGAGCCAAAGCCAGATGCTTAACCGACTGAGCCACCCAGGTGCCCCGCAGGGGTATTTTTTTTTTTGTAATAGTTTGGACATTTTATTAGAATATTAATGATAAATTTTCCATTTATTATCACCACCATATGAAAAAGAACATTTCAACACCAAAAAGATTGCTCAATGCAGACCTCAAAACTTTGCTTATTATTCTCATTTCCCTGTTGTGCCTTTGTCATCCAGAGTCCAAAATTTGAGAACTACTAATCCAGGAAAACAGAACAGAAAGTAAGAGAGGCTGTAAATATCAAGAGGACTCATTAAAGACCTATGTATAGAATAATGCATCTCTTCTCAACATGTTAGTGATTTTCTAATTAAAACGTAAAAAAAAATGTTACTGTGTAACACTTGAAAGAATGACATTTAGCTTATTTATTTAGTATAAAGTAATTGATAAATAGGAAAGAATGTTTTTGTTAAAAAATGTGAAGTCATCCACTTATAGCTTTAGTTCCCTAATAAGGCTTTTCATGTTCTTTACCATAACTTATAACACAAACATTTCTCTCAATATAAAAATTAGAGTTTCAAAAGAACTTTTTCATTGAATAGAAGTTTTAGAACCTAAAGATTGATTATATGCTGATAAATGTCTATGATGTTAATTATAGTAGAAGTAAATTAAAGTGACAATATAATGGAAAGTATCAAGAAATTACTATAATATTTTACTTCATCATAATTATTAAAAAATAGAAGGAAAGGAAGGGAAGACAAAAATATTCAATTAGGAGCAAAATCATAGTTATTCGTTAAGGTATAAAAATCCAGTCAATTATCGACACAAAATTAGATACTTGCATTGAGTGTCTGTGTGCATGTAAGAGAGATACTGTTTACTGACCCAAATACACATGACTTAATTTCTCATCCACACTTGTGTATTTCCTATTAGTGGTGATAAATGTTCCCAAGATGTTATCACTATATGTTTAGTCTGAAAACCAAAACATAATAGTGTTTTTAAAGTATAATGACTAGTCAAAAACATTTGTTTAAAACAATAATCCATTGGATTCTTTATTTTAATGTTTATTTATTTGTTTTGAGAGAGAGAGAGAGAGAGAGAACACACAAGTGGATAAGGTGCAGAGAGGGAAAGAGAGAATCTCAAGCAGACTCCCAGCTGCCAGCACAGAACCTGACATGAGGCTCAATCTTCTGAACGGCACAATCATGATCTTAGCCAATATCAAGGACCAGATGCTTAACTGACTGAGCCACCCAGGTGGCCCCAATTTCTCAGATTCTTAATGGCACTATCTTTTGCATAGATTACTTTATGTAAAGAATTATCAGTGCTTCAAGAAAATTCTTATAGAATTACTTCAGAATGACACATAGAACCAAAGATCTATATTGTCAAATCTGAAAAGTACTATAAAGATTCCCAATGATCCCCTTCATCCAGGTGCTGTTTCTCAACCACCATAAGTAAAATGCACACATATTCTTTTGCCTGATATATCTTTTCTATATAAAATATTCTAAGGGATAATATTGATTGAATACACCATACAATGTTGTTGACTTACCCAGATCTTCAGAGAATCTAGATACAATAAAGGCAGAGAAAGCATGAAAAATGAGAGAATGAACAAAAAGACATTTGAGGGTTCCTGCAGATAAATGTTTTTCTATATAAAATTTTTGTCCAGGAAAAATTTTGGATTTTTATCATGCTCTCTTGCAGGTTCATTTATTTCCTGTTTTTTTCACCAAGTACAAAGATTTATTTATCATCCATGCTTGTTCATAGAACATGTCTCCCAAATGAAATAGATTCCTTTGATTTATTAATAATGTAAATGATGGAAATCCATTGGTTAAAAAAAATCTGTATACTAGTCTGCTAATATTCTGTAGTGTACCTTATAGCAACTGTTTTTAACTCATCACTTTTATACCAGTACTGTGAGAATTTAATTGCTCTTACTTGATCTTAAAGTAATTATGTATACTCTTAGCAATTATTCTGATTCAATACAAAGAAGCCAGGGTCAACAGAGATATTATAGCATAGAGATTTTGAAATTAGAGAAATGTGAATTTGAATCCTATCTTTCCTACTTCCTATCTGTGTCTTATCCTAAAACATTTCTAAGGCTCAGTTTCCTCATATCTTGAATACAATGGTAATATTTTAAGTAATTCCTATTAGTTTGTTTTTACCCTTCCAAAATATATCATGATAATTGAATATGTTTGTTTGGTAAAAAAAAAAAGTGTTACTTTTATTATTGTCAGCATGAAGTACTGCATACCCTAAAAGAAACTTTCCATGAAAACAACCAAAAAATCTGTATGAAATAAAAATTACATTTCTTTAAATGAATTGCTGAGTTGGCTAGAAAATAAGGAAGTAGCCAAAAACTAAATCAAGGAGAAGACCATTGAAGATAGGTAAGAATCGAAACCAGATTTACCCTAAGGCCATCTGCTAAACTGTAGGAAACATAAGATCTTGTTTTATTGGCAGGAAATGGCCAGTCAGGAAGTAAAGCTTAGATAATCTCTGGACTAAGTACACTCCAATCAGGACCTCAAAGAATCCTCAAAGATAAAATTTCCAAGAAAAATGAGCTCATTTTATAAAGTCACAAAATGCATAAGGAAACCAGAAGCATGGCACTATAGGTCAGAATCAGCAGAAACAAGAACCAAAATCATCAGATCACAAAGTTTTCAGACATTAAAATTATCCTAACTTTATGTGTTTTAAGAAATAAGAAAGGAAAATGTGAGAAAAGAACAGGAGTCGATAAAAATAATCAGGTGGATTTATAAAAACACAATTGGCAGAACTAAAGAAATCAACAATGTATGATGAAGCATGCTGGGACTAACATCAGCAGAGAGCCATTTTCACACCTGTGTCTAAAATAGCATGGAAGAGGACAGATTTTGAGAAACTTAAGAGAGCTGTCTTTGTAGCTATAGCAGTGCGTCTTCTGAGAGGAACTGCAAACTTTGGAGGATGAATGCAACAGAGAAAATAAATACCCCTGCCTCTCTCTTCTCACACTTAGTTTCCCGCTGGTACCTTTCACTGGCCAAACACACCTTGATGTCAAAGGTAAGGGAACTTTCTTGTTGCATTACATAGAAGTTAGTGTGCCAGGACACAGAGCAGAGTAGATGAAGGAGGTTTAGCGGAGCAAAGAGAGAATTTCCAACACAAGATGTTAAGAGACACTTAAGATAGAGTGCAAAGGCCTAACTTCCATTTAAAGTTATAAAAAGGAAAAAACAAGAACAAATAATCAAAGGTACAAAGAAGAACTTTTTAGAATTGCTAAAAGACAATACATCTCAAATCAAAAAGCAATCCCAATATAAAAAGAAATTTACAAATAAACAATATCATAGTGAAACTAAAAAACAGGAAAGACAATGAAAAGATCTTAAAATCAGCTAGACAGGAAAGAAAGATTAACTCCTGAAAAGAGTAGTAAATCATACCTGATTTCTCTACAGCAACAGTGGATCCATAGGTTGTAATAACACCTTCAATGAGCTATAAGCTATCTGTCCACATTTGGCTCTTTATCTTGTAGAGCTATCCCTCTACCTTGTAGAGCTACAAAATGTAGACATTTTCAGATGAGCAACTGAGAAATTTAAAATCTCTTGACTTACTTCAAAGTCAATTTTAAGGGATGAACCAGGAAGAAGGATTCTTATCAAAGGGAGAATGTCTGAGATGGAAAAGAATAGTAAAACCAATATTAAATATGTGAATATATCTAAACAGAAATCATAATTTTGAAAGAAGACAAAAATAAAATGAAAACAGGAAAAAAAACCCCTTCAATTTGAAAAAAATAAATAGATAATCTGTATAAATAGAAAGCACACAATAAAACTGCAGGAATAAATCTAAATTTATCAGTAAAATCAAATAAATGCAAATATAATATTCTGATTTAAAAATGAATTTGTGAAAAGCCTGATTGAAAATACATTACAATATTTTTCCCAAAAAATAGAACTTACTTCTAAGGACCTCAAAATTTTTATTTTGTTTTATTTTTAATATAGCTTATTGTCAAGTTGGTTTCCATATAACACCTAGTGCTTATCCCAATGGGTGCCCTCCTCCATGCCCATCACCCATTTTCCCCTCTTTCCAACCTCCTATCAACCCTCAGTTTGTTCTCAGTATTTAAAGTCTCTTGTGGTTTTCCTCCCTCCCACTCCTTAACTATTCTCCCCTACCCTTCCCTTATGTAGGGGCCCCCAAAATTTTAATCCAAAAGTATGGAAAGTGATATTCTAGGCAATTGCTATCCATGAGAGCTCTTGCAACTGTATTATCAGATAATTAGATTGTAAGGTAAATAGCCTTATTAGATCTTAAGATCACTACAAAATGACAGAACATTCAATTCATCAGGATGTTATAGTTATAGCTTCTATATACTCAGTAATATAGACTAAAATTATATAAAACAAAAAAAATAACAGAAGTACAGGAGAAATAGAGAAATTCACCAGACATACTGGGAAAGTAGTCAGACATTTCTCACTAATTAATATATAAGCAAAAACAAAAATCGACAATGCTTGGGTAATATACATTGTTTTGAAAGTACATATAATCAGTAAACAGTGAATTTTACAAATACGTAGATTAAAAGATTATGCTACAAGTTGATAAGCATTAGGGTAAAGGTAAAGTAAAACAGGGCAAAAATGATCAAAAGTATTGGTGCAGGAGTGAAATATTGGGAGAGTTGCTCAAAGTATGGTATTAAATGTGGTTGTTAGGATAGACATTGAAATAGTAACCTCTGAATAAAGGCTTGACCAAGGCAAAGGAGTTCCAAACAGAGGACACTGCTGGAGTAAAGGCCTAAAGCAGGAGCATATACACTCAAGTGGATTGACTAAGAGGGACAGAAAAGGGTGTGAGGAGAGGCAGCATTACACAAAGGGCCCCAAAGGACTTTGGCTTTTCACAGGAGTAAAACCTGAGTAGACTCCCTGGGTGCTGAATTCAAAATAAACCGTAGGGAAGCAAGGATTGTACCACAGAAGCTGTGAATGTTTGCTCTATTATTGTTTTAATGGATAATAATGTATTTACATATGCACAAAAGTAGATAAGCAAAAGGAAACAAAGAAAAGCAAAATCCCTCTGGCAGAGAAAAGGGAAGACACTGGGGCAAGAAGTGCCAGGTGGGCAGTTCTGAGGTGAAATAGCCATGTACATGTGATGTGCTCCTTCCTTTGATCCATAAATTTTTAGAGAAAGCAGAAAGAGTTTTTAAATGCTCCTAGAATTAGCACATAATTATGTGATGTCCATCTGAGTAGTTCAGGCTGTTCAGGTACTCAGCCTCAAATAGGGACTTAATTGGGTTTTTCCCAGAAGAACTCTATCTTCCTAGATGAATCATCTTGACCTCTCTTTCTTAGTAAAACATACCACATTTTCCACTTTTTTTCATTTTAGTATAAGATGCTAAAAGACTGGAAGTGTTTATGCTTTAAGATATCCTAGAACTTTTAAATATGTTTCTGGTTATCATGTCATCTGCTTCTGTCATCAGTAAGAATCATCGCCATCAAACAGTACTCACTTGATTAATCGTAACACATCATTTATTTAAAGAACATTTTGAATATCTTCTGTGACTCTGCACCATATGCAACAATTCTCGAGAGATTACTAGAACATTGTCCAAACATTCAAAAATCTCAGTTTAGTGACTGTGAACCATTGACCTGTGGGGCATTTCTGTAACTAAAAGACATTCATCAGGAACAGAATGCAGAACAGGCTGAAGACAGAGAAATACAGGGAAGAATATGGTCTTCACATCCCCCCATTACAAAGAGTGATGTCATTTTATTTATATATTATAGTATATGTTTAGATAATTATGCACATTTTGAAAAGAATAATATTTATTCATATTTGCCAACCCTCCCCATTTCACTCTGAGAAAGGAATACATGCTTTTCTTGCAAAATAAATAAAGAACTCTCACATACATTTTTTTTCCTGCATCTTAACAATGACCCTATGTGATAGTAAGCCCCTCTCTGAGACTTAAGAAGGCTCCGAGTGAAAGTGGAATCATCTTAGAAGGAGCGGAGCTGTTCCTTCATTTATGTAGCTGTGCCAAGGTGGAAAGATAAGCAGGAATCTGAAAGAATGGACAGGAGTCTGGCTTTGTTCTGACCTTAGGTAAATGAGTCTCGGTTTCTTCATCTGTAGAATATTAAGTCCACAGCCTCTTTATAAAGAATGAATAATATATATGAAGATGTTGTATAACCATAGATCACACTAGAACTGTATAGGTCATACATTTATTTCTAACACCATTTACTCATATAATCATTTGAAAAGGAATATTTAATTTCCATTGTAGTTTATGAAATTGTGGCTAGATCCTCACAGAGGAGACAGTTCTACTACCCTCAAGGACTTCTAGTGGAGTCTGGGGTGATAAGATACATATGTAGGACCCTTAATAAGACAGAGACAGGATAGTTGGGGAAGTTGGCAAAATCATAGAAGGCTTTTCAGAAAGAGATGATTCTGTATTTTGGTGGCATTATTCATCTCCTTCCATAAATGTTGACTCAGGTGTTTTCATGTGAATGTTATTCATTTTTACAGGCAAAAGTCTCTGTTAATTTAGTCACTTCACTTGTGTAATTTTAAGGTATTTTAAAAAATTAATTCCAAGTTTAGTGAACTTAATTGATTATCCTTTTGTAATTTTGGCAATGAATATATTCTTAAATCTTGCATGTAACTGTTAATTCTTGTAAGGATTTACACAAGGGAAGTTTGCTACAACATTGTACCAACTGAAGTTTTCAATAAAATACCTTTGTATAGATACAGACTTCTGATACAATGTTATTTTGTGTATGAGTAAAAAACAAAAATATTTTATGGGGCACCTGGGTGGCTCAGTCGGTTGGGAGTCCGACTTCAGCTCAGATCATGATCTTACGGTTTGTGGGTCCGAGCCCTGTGTCGGGCTCTATGCTGACAGACAGCTCAGAACCTGTAGCCTGCTTTGGATTCTGTGTCTCCCTCTCTCTCTGACTCTCCACTGCTCAGACTCTCTCTCTCTCTCTCTCTCTCTCTCTCTCTCAGAAATAAAATATTAAAAATTTTTTAAATATATTTTTTCTTAAATAGGATAGAAGTAAATCAGTTTAAAGCTAGAATTTTGTCAGTAGTGTGCTTCCTGAATCTATGAGGAGCTTGACTTTTTTCCCATTGGTAACACATGTTCTTCCCATTAATTTCATGGATTTTTATGGGACAACTGTCCGCTACAACCTCTATAAAGTAAACTATATATACCATCCACTTTCCCGTTTGATTTGTTGTTTACAAAAGGTAGAAACAATATACTATAGACTTCATCCCTTAAATGTATGACAAGGCCATGTTAAAAACAAGCTTCTCCTCTTTGAAACTATTGATGATCCCTGCAGTTTTGGTAAATCATCACTGGCCCTAAAACTCAGACATGTGATACTTTTCCAACTCAAAATTGTGTTGTCTCTTTTATGTTCTGTTAAGCATTTTGATCTCATTTCAAGCAGTTTAAGTGTAGTTAAGAAGTGATTTCTTTTCACAATAATCTTTTAAACTTCAGTTTGTCCTTATTAAGTATCATCTCAACACATTTGGCTGAGATAATTGGGTATTGATTATCTTTGCTATGTCATTTGCAGTTCAAATTGGATCTTTATAAACATTTGAGACTTTTTAATGGCTATTGTTTGCTCAACTTGCATGCATAGTTTTATTCTGGGGGTTGGTTCACTGTGCTGAATTTGGGCTCAACTTCACTTACAAGAAAACAGCGGTTCAGTGATAAAGCAAGAGCACTTCCACTGTTTCTTCAACTCTTTCTTTTTTTTCTTCTTGAATTCTAAACCAGATAAGGAATTCTTAAGCTTGTCTTCACTTGGGGTCACTTGGCTTTAGAACTTTGTGAGGATGGATGATCACAGCATGTTGCTCCCTAATTCTTTTTTTCCCTTGGGCAGGGCAAACTACTAATCATTATTTCCAAAAATAATGGAAATCTTATCCTTGCTTTTTCCATATGCATGTGTAAGCACACTTTAATTTTTTAATCTCTATTACTTGTATTTATTTTAGTTTGCTATGAGTATTTTTGTTGAGTTCTCAACCATACAGAAGAATAAATCAACATTACAATTACTTGTAAATATTCAATATTTTAAGAGCTTTGAATATCTATGATTCTCTTCATTAAAATCTTACCATATAGTCCCTAGAAGAAAGAAAAGAATAAATATTTTTTATGCATGATGGCATCTGAAATGAAGACAAGGATTTGGAGGTCAAAGGAACAGAATTCAAGTACTAACTCTGGCCTTTCTGTGTTACTTTGCATATGTCACTTAGTTACTCAGACTTCGAGTTGTCTCATCTATAAAATAGTGACATACTAATACCTATTTCAGAATTGTCATGAAAATGAAATGTTATGGCAAAGTATTTTGACAACTGCAGTAAACTATATCAAAGCCCTCAAATGATTTAGATTCTGTATGAGTAAAGGGCACAGAAACTGAATGGAGACTAATACTAGCTTGGAAATTGCTGGTTACTCTTCCCAACATTTAATAGATATAATATGGAAAATTCAGAGGCATGCACTGAGTATATTTGAAGTGGTTGGATTTGTTTCTGAGTAGAATTGGGACTTAAAAATAAGTCTTCAGAGATGGGTAAGATTTGTAACGGAAAAGAGGAATCTTCCAAATGTTTCTGCTAGGAAGGAGCAGACTTCATTCATCCATTTATTACATCTTTTGTTAAGTATTTATGGAGTTTTAATATAGTCTAGGCACTGTGCTAAAGGATACCATGGAAGATGGAGTGGCTATGGAAAGAAAAAGATGTTTGACTTTTGTCACATGATATACATTTTAATCTTTGATGAATTAAAAGGTAGTATTCTCTTTATCACAAAATTATTGGGTGAATTTTCAGGTTGTAGTCAATTTTATATGAGTCTACACTCTAATAGAAATGTTCCTTGTACCTCACTGTTAAATTTGAAGGCAACAAATGCTACCATATTTTCCTATATTTCTTACTAAGCTCCTACTCATAATGATTGCCATTTTAAATATAAGGGGTTGTGTTCATAGGCATGTAGTTTATTGTGTTTAATTCTACTTATAATCAAATTAAATAAAAGCTCAATGGAAAGTAAGTCTGGTTTTTTTTAAATGCCTGCATTTGTTCAAGATTGTTTAATTAAAAATAATTATTAAGACATACTTGAAATGTTTACTTTTTTAGAAACTAAGTCAAGGATATTTACTCTTTATAATTTAGTTTATGTCTACTTAACTGATTTTAAAAAAATCCTTCAGGAGTCCTAGGGAGCCTATAGAGCACAAACAAAGAGGCTTGCAAATACTCAATTCATTGCTTGTGTGCTGAACTTCATTTAAGGTATTTATCAAATAAACCCATTAAACACTACATTTCTCCGGTTTGGGCTATACTCACAAAGCAGCAAATATAGTAATAAGCTCAGTGAGAAGGGAAGGTATCTTGGTATTTTGTAAGCAAAACAAGTTGATTTTACTTTTTAGTGCATTTCCTTTATGCCATGATTAAATCATTCCCCTAACTCATACACCAGTTGGGGCACCTGGTTCTGCTGCCGAAAGTTCTCACAGAGCAGCATCACACTAAGGAGGGCAGCTTCCTCATCATCTCCCATCCCTAAGCTCTGTAACAAAGAGAATCCAGGATTGTCTACCTTCTTTCTGATGTCTGGTAGCCTATGGAAGCTGGTGGAGAGTGCAGTGGTGAGAGGCTGTTATTGAGCACAAGGTGATGCCTTATTAGGAAGTGTTAGGAGGTGCTATTGAAAGCACATAGGTTAGGGATAAGGGAACAACAGCAATATTTGGAAGGTCACTCACTAGTTCAACTACTTGGGTCAGGCCCAGTGATCCCAGAATATACAGTTTCCCTCATAGAAGGATTAGGAGAGAGAGGTTTATTCATTCATTCATTCATTCATTATTTATTATTTATTTATTCATTTATTCATCCATTCAAGCAGCAAATAATTCATGAATGCCAAACACCATACCCATTTCTACACTGTACCAGTAAAGTAGAGAATAAAATCAACATCATCTCTGCCTTCATGGGGCATATAGTCTAGGAGGAAGGCAGACATTAAATAGAAATTTTGGAAGACTAATATATAATTGCAATTTGTGATAACGGTTATGCTGGAAAACTCTAAGCTGTAAGGTGGAACCATATTTTGGGACCTTATTAGATTAAGGTGTCAGAGTAATCCCTTATTATCTCAAAAAGTGATATTATAATGAAGACTGGAAGGATGATTAAGAATTATTCAGATAGGTGCACAGGGTGTCTGGGTGGCTCAGTTGGTTAAGCATCCAACATTTGATTTCAGCTCAGGTCATGATCTTATGGTCATGAGATCAAGCCCTGCATCAGCCTGCTTGGGATTCTTGCTCTCCCTCTATATCTGCCCCTCCTCTGCATGCATGTGCTCTCTCTCACACGCACACTCTTTCTTTCTATCAAAATAAATAAATAAACATTTAAAAAAAACATTATTGAGATAGATTAGAAGGAGGACTCATTTACCATTATATGTAGAGGCCCAGAGATAGGAATGAGTTTTAAGTGCATATTCAAGGCACTTAGATGTACTAGTGGCAGAGCTCCATAGTTGAAAACCATCGTTGTATGAAAAAGTGTTTTGGTTAATGTTTATTTTGAGAGAGAGAGAGAGAGAGCTCACATGAGTGGGGGAGGGGCAGAGAGAAAGGAGAGAGAGAATCCCAAGCAGGCTGTGCTGTAAGTGTGGAGTTCCACACGGGGCTCAATCTCATGAACCATGATCTGAGCTGAAATCAAGAGTCAGATGCTCAACCAATTGAGCTCTCCAGGTGCCCTGAAAAAGTGTGTTTCTGCAAAGAGGCTCCTATGAGGCCACTGTGAACCAGTTCTCGGTTGAGGAGTTTGTTCATTTGTCTCTAAAGACCCTCATGTGGAATATTTCTTCAAGATTTTACTTCCTTGCTCTTATTGACTAATTCTGAACTCTTCAGTGGAGAACTATTTTTACCAATCATGTGCTAATTGGGAACTTCTAGGCTGCTGCACTATCTACTACAGTAGTCACATGTGGCTATTGAAATTTAAATTTAGAAAATTTAAATTCAATAAAATTTCAAAAATCACAAATTCAGTTCCTCAGTCACACTAGCCACATATTAACTGCTCAATAATTGAATATGGCTAGCAGCTACTGTCTTAGCACAGATATTGAACATTTCCATCATCACAGAAATTTCTATTGCACAGTTCATGTAGTAGCAATAGCCTGGGCTCTTGAGTCAGACAGATCTGGATTTAAATCCTGAATTTTGCACTTACTAAATGATGCTAAGCAAGTTACTTAACATCTCTGAAACTCAGGTTAACCATGAATAAAATAAGAATGACATAGATAATGTATGTATAAGTAATCTAACATAGCACCTGGCACATAATGGGCATTTTAGAAATACTTACACCTAATGACTCTATTCTCTTAACCAAACACCTCTGTCTTCCAGTGACTCAGGCATTCTCCCTCATCTTCCTCCTTCCAGTATAAATTCATTGCAACCATATCTGTACCCAAGTTTCACTTTCTTTTCCAACCAGTCATACTCCCAAACCAAATCACAATTCTAGATTAATCGAAACTTGTTCTCCCTTCCAGCTGAGTCTGCCAAACCTTGTTGGAGCAAATCATTTCACTATTGAGAATATTGGCTTTATCAGTGGGCAGCCGCCTGGTTCATCTGGTGGACTACCAGAGAACTTGGCAAGGATTTGACAATATACCTTTGGCTAATCTTCATTTTTGATGGTACCTGTTGTAACTGCAATCCCTTCACCTTTGTATCAGCAAATGGCTATATCCTGGAATAACTTCACTGAACATCCTTCTCCTGTATCTCCAAAGGTATATTTTTTATTTATAGGGATTCCCAAAAGCCAGTATCAGGATCAGTGTAAGGCCATTTTAGAAGTTTTTGATTAATGTTAAAAATATGTCTACTTGGACCTGACCCCTGCCTACTGAAAGAAAATCTTTAGTAATGGGAATGGGGGAAATGTATACTTGTTCAAAGGTGCTTTTATGACTTAAGTTTGGGGGACACACCAAGAGAGCTGTAGACGCCTATGTTCATAATCTCTGATTGCTTTTTCACACTCTTTAATATTAATGTGGCTGTCCCTATTTCTTCCCAGCAGTTTACATGTAAGCTGCACTTTTCAGAGCTCTTCAATGAGTTGTTAGAGCATCTGTCTTGCCTGTGGTCATCACACTTAATCTGTCCTTGCTGGCACTGTTAACACACTCCACACTGGCCACTTGCCAAGTTTGAAAGTAGCAAGAAAAGCTCCTTTGTTGTGTCCTGGCTGTGCTCCAAAGCTTCATTTTTGTTCTTTTTGTCTGACCATTTAATGCAAACTGTAGATCATAAATGATACCAGTGGAAGAGTTCAAGTAGCCAAGAGTGTAATCTCAGGAAGATGGAGGTCTCACAGTTATGTAATAGTTTGGACATAAATATTGCTCTGTAAACTTTTAACCTATTTTAAAGTGTTTTCTACTGGGCATAAAATTTGGCATTCCAGAGAAAAAAGTACTTTCTATGCTTTAAATTTTTTTCATCTATTAGTGTGTTATATGTGTAAATTTATAGTGAGTTTCTTTGGCCCCAGTTAGTTATCTTTTTGGTGGTTCAAAAAACTTAAAACGTCACTGATAGGTACAGCACTGGTGGTATAGTTTTGAGCATAGCTGCCTTCTGAAATGTCTCTGACAGTTGGGTGGCTGGTTGGCTCAGTGGGTTCAGCTCAGGTCATGATCTCCTGGTTTATGAGTTTGGGCCCCATGTCAGGCTCTGTGTTGACAGCTCAGAGACTGGAGCTTGTTTCGAATGTCCCTCTCCCCTCTCTGTCCCTCCCCCACTCACATTCTGTCTCCCTCTCTCAAAAATAAATAATAAACATTAAAAAATTAAATAATTAAACAACAAATAGATAAAATTTCACTGATAGAAACATCTCAGTGAAAATAGCTACATGATAAAAAATCAACATGTAATTAGCAAATAAACTTACATACAAATATAGTGTTATATTTATATAAATATCTAATATGTATACTCTTTATACACACACATAGATCAATATAAATATTATTGTGTTTAAGAAGAATGTCATCACTAATTATTCATTACACAGTCGAATCTCAAGTATCAGTCTCCTAGTGGAATTACAATAAATAATCATAGACTCGTAGAAATAAGGGATTAGGAAACAACTAGAAAAAGATAAAAAATCGGAGGGTCTTGATTAAATCTCAATTGAGCCATTACTTACCATGTGGCCATGAGCAGGTTACTGACCATATCTGAGCCTTAGTTTCCTGATCATAAAATGACTATTCAGGAAGTTGTTGTAAAGACAAAATGGAATAAATGATAAATGATAATACATTATAAAATAAATTCACTGCTCTTCTTAAGTTCCAAGGGCACTATACAATTTTGAAACATCTTCTAAATTCTCTAAGAAAGAATACATTATGTAGCACTTTGGTTAATTTATGGGGATAGAAACTCAATTTTACCCATCTTGGTATCCTTGAAAGATTATCATATAGTAATTCTTAAATCATATTAAGTAAAATGTAGGATACTTTATTAAGTTCTTTATTTCTATAATTGGCAATTCATATGCATGGATGTTTTGGGTTTTTCTAACAATCAAAACGTTTATTTAGCCGGAAGTTCTCTTTTCCTCAACATTACCATCTGCTCTTTTTCTTTGTTAAATAAGGGCCAGTTTTCATATTTTTCCTAACATACTGGACATTTAAAATTTTAGTATGATTTCATTTTTACTTGGGATAATTAGGATAAATAATGACTACATTTATTGAGTTCTCAAATTGTGATGGACACATTGTAAAATATTTTACATGTATTTAATCCTCACAACAGTCCTATGAAATGGCTTGTTTTCCCCATTTACTGATGAAAAACTAAGGCACAAAAATCATTCTTTCAGAGATAAAATGGAAGTTTGAACTTAGGCAGTCTGATTCCAGAAACCAGGCTCATTATGTTTAGCCATACTCACTTGCTAATATTGCAGAATCTCCTGCAGATCTGCTTGCACTCTCAGAAGGCAACCTTTGGGCACCGTGAATCCTGGGGAGACTGACCAGGAGATGCTTGATTCCAGTAGCAACCATATAAGTAAAACTCTCCTGGAATCCTAGTAGTGCTTCTTGACTTGTTCTATTTAGAAACAAACAAACAAAAACACATAATTATGTGGAATCAATCTCACATATTCAGTAGTCAAAGATACAAAAGGAAAAATAATAACCCATACAATAGATTCTAATCAGAATAAGTTGTCATTCCTCATCATAGTATAATTACACTGAGTAAAACTGGTTTTTAAAATCACATCACAATTTTATCTAGACCTTCGTATGTACAGGTTATGTTTATTTTATTTTACTGTCTTGAGCTTGTAAATACTAGTGAATAATTATTTGTTCACTTAAAATTATTATTAGACCTTATTTTAATTTGTATATTTGCTGAAATATGTGACAAAATTTTGCATTGAATTAATTCAAGAGTCAGAGACAAGAAAATTTTATATAATTTAGTTTGTATAGCTAATCCTTATGGTGAAACTGTAGGGACAGGCCTGAAAGCTAATTTTCCTCTCATAAACAGTGCTAGAGTAAATTATGTCTTAAATCCTTCAGGTTTTTGCTTTGTTCCCTGTCATTGTATTGCTATAACCTCAAGAGAAACAATTCTTTTTCTCATTTGAAATGAATTTCAAGTGAAGCAAAGGCCCATGTTACCATCACATACTAAAAAATATTTTCTTGTACTTTATATACAAAGGCAGATACATTGGACCATACATGGACACATATATACACACACACAGAAGCCCCTACAAATAAATGGATTAATTTCAGAAAATATATTGAAAAGTGTTTTTAAGAACCAGTGACCGTTTATAAGAATAGTGTTATGTTACTACCCCACTACAAAAGAGTATTTATCTCACATAATACATCATTTTAAATAATGCTTTTATGGGATGGTCCTCTCCCAATTTTGCCCTCTAGACAAAATCCATTTATGTCTAGAAACATAATCTTTTGTACCACTAGCCCTAGGAGATCCTACACTACCATCACCTATAATAGCCATGTTGTTTTCAATGGTATATATGCTTTTGGCCAGGAGTTATCAAAACCAGTGACAGACCACTGGAATGTAGATGTTAAGAAGCTATGTTTTTATTTTAGAAATGATAATAAATATCATGGTTTTGTTCTGAATTTTGAAATTCTGAGCCCTCAGTAGTTTTTTAGGGTTATCAAAATGAGTAGACTATGTACTAGTGACACAAAACTATAAAGCTTACTGAAACCAAAAATTGTCCACAAAGTATGTGTTATAAATTATGCTAACCCAACTCGCCTTTAATTCATTTATTGTTATTATCTAGTTGTCAGCATTGCTATGTTGCTAGTAGCTGAGAAGTTACACTGGGGATTAGAATTTCAGTACACAAATTTGGGGATGGAGAACACATTCAGTTCATAACAACCTGTAACTGGAGAATGGGTATATGAATTTTGTCCACATGGCATTTTTATTTATTTTTTTTTAATTCAGAGCTCCTTGGAAAAGTCAAGCACTCTCCAGTTACCACAGTCCCTGCCTCCCCCTACTGTCTTATTCCTTGACAGACACTTAATAAATAGTGTTGTCTACCAAGCCTTAATTCAATACTTGAATTATTGACTCTTGATTTAGGCCATTTGGAGAGTCAAAATTTATTAAGATTTTGGTATTAAATTTAGTTTTGATTTTCTCTTATAGGATGGAGAACCTAATAAGGGGAAGGAATCCCCCACAATATCAGAGAAGTCCTTGTAAAGAAGTTCGTGCAGCACTTCGGAAGAGGCCTGAAGAAGAGTGTAAGTATGTTTAATAGGGTTATGTTCTAGATAGTGTTTGGTGAGTAACATTTACAATAAAGGATTAACTTTTAAGTGATTAGCCAAATAATAGAAGTACTTAATAAGTGTTTATTGAATCAGATTGAATTTATTTTTAAAAACCTATGACTAAATGATACCTTGATTCAGACACTGGGAACATTGTTCTCTTAAGTGTTTCTCTTGTACATCAAGATATTCTACTGAGAATTGGGTTCCATGTTCCTATGAGATTGGAAAAAGCTGCATAGTCTAGCACATCTTTCTTAGATGTTCATACCATGAATGTTTCTGAGGAGTCCTTATGTAAAAGAAACTTTTGAAATGTGTTTTAAATCAATAATTTCTGGATTCATTTGACCACGACATTCTTTCAACATTTTTTTAAACTGAGAACTCCTTGAAAACTACTGCATTAGACTAAAGAATAAATATCTAATGTAAACATAAAACCATTGTTCGAAAGGAAACATTTGATCAAAAACATTGATCAAAAGGAAACAATCAAATCAAGGAAAATATTTTGAAAGATGAGAGTCATATATCTTACCATAAAATCATTTTACTCTATCTGCAAAGTAGTAAATATTAAAATATAGAAATGTCCTTGGAGACTTTATTTTAATATTTCTAGTATGTAGCATTTTTGGAGACATTTGACATAATATTTGCATTTAAGTTTGTAAGATGACCAATAATATTAACTTTCTTCTTGATATTTGGATATAATTATTTTCAGAGGACAAAAGCATATTCTATTATGACAAAAATGTATGTGATTTTCCCCTTTTACAGAAACTTACATTTTATAAGGATAAAGCTAATGCAGTAGATTCACTGGCATATGTAGTTTAATTGACTTTTAAGATAATGGCATTTTAAATTAGTTTGGAGTACATACTTCTTAGTAAAGACCAAATACATTAAAACTGGGCACAGTCATGTCAGGTAGAGTGTTTTCAATTTATTTTGTTTTATTATAAAGTTAATGACAATCTGATTGGGTTATTATCTATGTCATTCAAGATAGTGTTAGATTTTTTAGTGTTAGTTTCATTTTGTAGATTTATGGCTCCTAACACTATGACGATATCCAATTAAAACTAAAATTTGAAAATGAAGATTGAGTTTTGGGCATCATAAAATTAAAACTATAAGATGCAGACTCTTACAGAAAAGTACGGCTTTTTTATTGTGTTTATAGGGAAACTCTGGGGTTTCTCTTCTATGCTGGTTTAACACAATTAGCTTAGCATCTGTGAGTTTTACTTTAAAAGTTATAAGGGAGTTTTGTGAACAAATCTACCATTGAATCTCCCAGAATTGCTATTTAGCATATATAAAGTATTTTTTTCCCAAAACTCTAAGTTAGTCTAGGCCAGAGGATGACCATTGGGTCTATTGACCAAATCCAGCCTGACACTTGTTTCTGTAAAAAAAAAAAAAAAAAAAAATGTTATTTGAAACATAGCCATCTCTTATTTATTTAGGTATTGTGTATGACTGCTTTCAAACTACAGAGGAAAAGTAGAATAATTATGACAGAGATTAGATGGCCCACAAAGCCAAAAGTATTTACCTGATTCTATACAGGAAAGGGTTTCTAAATCCAGATCTGGGCCATGGGTTCTCAAATTGTGCTCTCCAGACCAGACATAGTAACAGCATCTGGCAAGTTGTTAGAAATGCAAATTTTAAGAGTTGCAACCCACAACTTCTGAATCAAAACCTCTGTGAGTTGGGTGCAGTAATCTGTGTTTAGAAGAAACCCTGCAGAACATTCTGATGCCAACTCAAATTTGAAAACCATTAGCCTAAGTCAAATGATGGGCTTCAGATGATAGTAAATCATAAATACAAAAGACTAATGAAGGTAGGCATATGTTAGAGTTAAGTTTTATTCTTGTCTAATGTAAGCTGGATAACATGAATGATGCTTGTATTAACAAGCAAGTCCTCATCAATTTGATTGTGACACTTTTCAGATATCATCTCAGGAACTCAGCTGGGTTGACTAAGTTATTGAACATGGGAAGAAAATGAGAAGTAAGAAACTTATAAAATGTTATTCTTTTCTAGAGAGGTCTTCATTGTCCCTTGTTAGTATAATGAGCAGTTCTTCTTGCTTTGTTACTAAACAGTATTAATTTCCTAAGAAAGAAGCCTCTTGTTCAGAATGGAAGTAGCATATCATATTAATTAAGACATTAATTTTAGAGTCTCACAGAAGACATTATTCTCTAATGTTACACTTAATGTGACCAGCTGTAAGAATCTAGGTATTATTTTTTAAATCTAAGACTCCATTTACTTATCTGAAAAAGGAGGATAATGATAGAGTCTACCTTATAGTGTTGTTTTGAGAATTAAAGAAAGATATCGATACAGTCATACCTTGCAAATATTGTGGGTTTAGTTCCAGACAATTGAAATATCATAAAGTGAATATCACCATAAAATGAGTTAAATGAATTTTTTGGTTTCCCAGTGAATATTAAATTATGTTTATACTATACTGTGGTCTGTCATGTCTGCAATAATGTTATGCTTAACAAAGTGACATATATACCTTAATAAAAAAATTACTTTATTGCAAAAAATGCAAACTTTCAGTGAATTGTAATCTTTTGGCTGGTGGGAGATTTTGCTTCAGTGTTGATGCCTGCTGTCTGATGCAGTAGTGATCGCTGAAGGTTGGAATGGCTGTGGCAATTCCTTAAAATGGGACAACAAAGCATACTGCTATACTGATTTACTTTTCACGAACCATTTCTCTGTAGTATTTGATGCCATTTGATAGCATTTCATCCATACTAGAATGTCTTTAAAAACTGGAGTCAAGTTTCTCAAACCCATCCACTGCTTTATCAACCAACTTTAATGCAATATTCTCAATCCTTTGCTGTCATTTGAACAGTCTTCATAGCATCTTCACCAGGAGTAGTTTCCATCTCAAAAAAACATTCTCTTTGCTCATCCATAAGAAGCAACTTATCTGTTAAAGTTTGATCATGAGATTGCAGCAATTCAGTCACATCTTCAGGCTCCACTTCTAATTCTAGTTCTCTTGCTGTTTCCCCTACATCTGCAACCACTTACTCCATTGAAGTCTTGAGTCCCTCAAAGTCATCCAGGAGGTTGGAATCAACTTCTTCCAAACTTCTGTTAATGTTGACGTTTTGACCTTTTCCCATGAATTACAAATGTCCTTAATCACAAATGTAGAATGGTAAGGTCTTTCCAGAAGTTTTGAATTGACTTTGCCGAAATTTATCAGAGGAATCACCATCTATGGCAGCTATAAATATCTTACAAAATTTATTTCCTAAATAATAAAACTTGAAAGTTTAAATGATTCTCTGATCCATGGACTGCAGCATGAATGTTAGGTTAACAGACAGGCATGAATTTTGTTGTGCATCTTCATCAGAGCTCTTCAGTAACCAGGTATATAGTCAATGAGCAGTAATATTTTGAAAGTAATCTTTTTTTTCTAAGCAGTAGGTCTCAACAGTGGGCTGAAAATATCTGGTAAATCATGCTACAAACAGATATGTTGTCACCCAGGCTTTGTTCCATTTATAGAGCATAGGCAAAGTAGATTTGGCATAATTCTTTTTTTTAATTAAAAAAAAATTTTACTGTTTATTTTATCTTTGAGAGTGAGAGACAGAGCAAGAGTGGGGGAGGGGTAAAGAGAGGGAGAAACAGAATCCAAAGTAAGCTCCAAGCTCTGAGCTGTCAGCACAGAGCCTGACGCAAGGCTGGAGCTCACAAACCATGAGATCATGACCAGAGCTGAAGTCGGACACTTAATCCACTGAGCCACCCAGGTGCCCCTGATTTAACATAATTCTTAAAGGTCCTAGGATTTTTGGAATGGTCTTTGAGCATTGATTTCAGCATAAAGTCACCAGCTGCATTGGTCCCTAATAGGAGAGGCAACTTGTCCTTTGAAACTTTGAGACCAGGCACTGATTTCTCCTTTCTAACTAGGAAGTCCTGGATGACATTTCCTTCCAGTAGAAGGCTGTTTTATCCACATTAAAAATCTGTTTTTTAGTGTAACCATCTTCATTAATTATCCTAGCTAGATCTTTTGGATAACTTGCTACAGCTTCTACATCTGCACTTGCTGCTTCACCTTGCACTTTTGTGTTATTAGAGATGGCTTCTTTCCTTAAATTTCATGAACTAATCTCTGCTAGCTTCAGACTTTTCTTCTGTAGCTTCCTCACCTCTCTCAGCCTTCATAGAATTGAAGACAGTTAGGACCCTGCACTGGATTAGGCTTTGGTTTAGAGGAACATTGGGGCTAGTTTGATCTATCCAGACCATGCAGACTTTATCCAGATAAGTAATAAGGGTATTTTGCTTTCTTATCATTCATGTGTTCACTGAAATAGCACTTTTAATTTCCTTCAAGAACTTTTCCTTTGCATTTACAACCTGGCTAACTGTTGCAAGAGGCCAAGTTTCTGGCCTGTCTTGGCTTTTGGCTTACTGTCTTCACTGAGTTTAATTCTGTCTAGTTTTTTATTTAAAATGAGAGACATGTGATTCTCCCTTTCACTTGAACACCTACAGGTTATTATAGGGTTATTAATTGACCTCAGTGGGTCTCGGGATAGGGAGGCTTTAGGAGAAGGAGAAAGATGGCATTTGGTGAAACAGAATAAATACATTTATTGATCTTGCCATCTTACATAGACATAGTTTGTGGCTCTCCAAAACAATTACAAAAATGACATCAAAGATCACTAATCTCAGATCACCATAACAAATATAATTGTAGTGAAAAACTTTGACATATTGTGAGAAAATAGAAATGTGAAAGAGATGTGAAGTGAGCAAATATGGTTTGAAAAATGGTATAGACAGACTTGCTCGACACTGGTTTGCCACAAACCTTTAATTTGTAAAAACACAATTATCTGTGGATCAATCAAGCAACATGCAATAAATACATTGAGGTATGCCTGTATTAAGAGCTTGGTATAGAACCTGGGACATAGCAAGTTTTCTTTTCCTTCTTCTCTCTTTATTTTCACTTGTTATTATTATTCTTACTTTAAACTTAGCGTCTGTGTGAAATAATAAAGCATGTTTCTGATCACAGAAATGGAAATTAATTAGAAACAATAATGCAGAGCAAGCAACAGGTTGTGAACAAATGACAAAAATCTGAAATTCTTGCAGTGGTTTAGGTAGTAATTCGTGTCGGGTAGTAATTTTCTCACACAATGGCATGGTTCTTTATTATTCTACAAATTCCATATGGGATCTTGACCAAGACTTGCTGGGTCAATTCCCATGGAAAGCTGCCACCTTAGAAAACCATCATAGAAAGCCAAAAGGTAGTGGCTTCCTTTTACTGAGAATGGAAGGAAAGTAAAAGTTGATGCAAGGAGAAGCCTCTTTTATTTGGAAATATTGCATACAGAAGATTTTGCTAAGTAGCATAACTCATACTGCTCTCTTGTGTATGTTTTATACTTCTCTGCAGTATTTTCAATTGAAGATCAACATTAGGTTACCAGACATAGCTCTTAACCAATTATTTAATGTGAATTATATCTTGGTACTTTACATCTAGCATAGTCAAGCAAACTCTCAATAAAAATAAATGGCTTCCTTTAAAAGACAAACTTTGAAACATGCTCAACTTATGTCCAGTAAAAAAAACAAAGATATAAATTTTGTGCATCAAACCACAGCCCCATTCAGCTACAGCACCACATTCTGTTTTATTCTGAGGTAAGCCTCTGTAAAGAGTCATCAATATTCATCCCATTTACTTATCTCCCAGTCTGTCCTCCAAACCCATGGAATCTGGGTCCTACCCAGCCACTCAACTAAAACAACTTTCATTCAGACCACCAATAATTGCTTTCTGTTGCTGCTATTTGTTTTCAATTGCCGTGCAACAGATAATACATGCTTCGTGGCTAAGACATCATTCATTACCTTGCAGTTTCTGTGGGCTGGGAATCCATGGTGGGCTTAGCCAGGTTCTCTCCTTCAGGATCCAACCAAGTGGAAGTCTTATTAGGAGCTCAATTGAGGAAACATCCATTTATGAGCTTATTCAGACTGTTGGAAGAATTTGTTTCCTTCTGGTTGTATAGCAAAGCCCTGCTTTTTGTTGACATCGAGAGGGGGGACATCTTTAGGTGTTAGACACCTCCTGCAGTTCCTTGCTACATGTAAATTCTCATTATGGCTACCCACTTCTTTGAGCCAACAAGGAGACTCTGTCCTCAGAGAAGGCCCTATCGGTCTTATAAGGGCTTCCAGCTGATTAAGCCAGGCTCACCCAAGATAATCTCACTTTTGTTTAATTCACAGTGAACTGATTTGGGACCTTAACTACATCACCTTTTCCATATTCTATTGGCTAAAAGCAAATCACAGATCCTACCCATGTCCAAGGGGAGGGCTTGGACACTTGGGAGTATGATGACTGTGGGGCCATCTTAGAATTCTGCCTACCACTTTCTAAACCCTGTAAACAATTTTTGCAATGTTCTTTTTATTTAACTTCTTAGCACAAATCAATACTATTGATTCTTTTTTGAAAGAATTTTTTTTGACTACCATAATACATTTCTGATTTTCCTCCATCTCTCTGATTATTTTTTTTTTTTTTTTGCAGACTCAACTTGCCATTTCCAGACATTACATATTAAAATTTCTGAAGACTGAATTTTTCTTCTTCCAAAAATACTCTTTCCATGAACTATCTAATTATACTCACAGATTCCTTACAAATTACTACCTCTAACCCAGACCTCTCTCCATATATCCAAATATCTCCTTGATACATTCTCTGGTTTTCTTAAAAGTACCTCAAAGTGGGGTGCCTGGATGGCTCAACTGGTTGGGCATCTGACTTTGGCTTGGGTCATGATCTCACGGTTCATGAGTTCGAACCCCGTGTCAGGCTCTCTGCTGACAGCTCAGAGCCTGGAACCTGTTTTGAATTCTGTTTCCTCTCTCTCTTGGCCCCTACCTGGCTCATGCTCTGTCTCCCTCTTAAAAAATAAACATAAAAATTTTTTTAAAAAGTACCTCAAAGTCTCCAAATCCATGATTTTCCCCTCAAAACCTGAGCTTATTCCACTGTTTTTTTTTTCTTTTTTGTCTGAATGTTATATGTTCTTAACTAACCAGTTTTAAAAGACATAAAGCTAGGAGTGATTTTTTTCATACCTTTTTCTCACTTTCTCCTATATCCACCATAATCTCAAGGCTTCTTAATTTTACCTTCTGAATACATTTTGAATCTGTTCACAAATCATCTCCTCTACAAAGATTTTAAGATTCTACCAAATTCTCCAAAAAGTGGTTCTCCTAGATACAATTCTGAAAACTTTTCATTTTAAAATGATCCTATGGATTTTCATTGCTCATTCAAGAAAGACAAAAACCTTACTATAGTTTATAGGACCTTCTAGAGCCTAACATTTACCCACCCTTGAGCTTCATCTCATACTCTATTCCTTGACTCTCTGTATTCCAACCACATGGGTGTTCTTTAATTTCTGAATTAAAAAATTTCCATGATCCTGATAGGGGATCAGAATATATATATTTTAAATTATATAGAATCAGAGAACAGCAACAACAACAATTACCTTGGAAAGGAAGAGTATACCTTTGAAAAATATTGAATGTAAAAATGAAAAAAAATAAAGTAGTATGAATTTTTTAATAATCACAAGAAGACAAATATTCTATGAAATAGCTGCAAAGTATAAAGAGATTTTTTTAACGTTTATTTTTGAGAGACAGAGAGAGACTGGCAACAAGTGAGGGAGGGACAGAGAAGAGGAAACACAGAATCTGAAGCAGGCTTCAGGCTCTGAGGTCTCAGCACAGAGCCCAAAGAAGGACTTGAACCCACGAATGTCAAGATAATGAACTGCGCCAAAGTTGGATGCTTAACCAACTGAGCCACCCAGATGCCCCACTGCAAAATAAACAATAAGGAAAAAGCAGCATTTTCCCCCCAAAAAAACGAAAAGCAGAAATAAAAATGAGCATTGATAAGGAAAGGTATTACAAAAAGCTAAACATGAAAAGCAGACATAATCTTCATTGGAGTACATAAAAGAAGAATTGACATTGTAAAATGTCAGATTTTTTTTATTTTTAATTTGTTGTTTATTTATTTTTAAGAGAGATAAAGAGAGAGAGAGAAAGACAGAGACAGAGAGCAAGCAGGAAGGAAAAGGGCAGAGAGGGAATCTCAAGCAGGCTCCACACTCATCTCAGAGCCTGACATGGGGCCCAATTCCATGACCCAGGTATCATGACCTGAGTTGAAATCAAGAGTCAGACGCTCAATCAATTGAGCCACCCAGGCACCCCAAAGTATCAGATATTTGAAGAACAAATATAGAGAACCCACAAATACAAGGGTCATATGGCCCCCCCAAAAAGGTGAAGAAGAAATAATGACAAATATATGGAGAAATAAAATGTGGGAATTCAACCTAAGAATTACAAATTGTTCTAAGAAAGAATCAGAGTGATTCAAAGGAAAAAGTCATCAAAGACTTAATTAAATATATTTCTCCAGGTAATAAACACATGTGGCTACATAAAATCTCTTTCAGAGGAGCCTGGGTGGCTCAGTCGGTTAAGCGTCTGACTTTGGCTCAGGTCATGATCTCACGGTTTGTGGGTTCAAGCCCCATGTCGGCCTCTGTGCTGGCATCTAGCTTAGAGCCTGGAGCCTGTTTCAGATTCTGTGTCTCCCTCTTTCTCTGACCCTCCCCTGCTCATGCTGCCTCTCTCTCAGAAATAAATAAAACGTTAAAAAAAAAAAAATCTCTTACAGTATGCTTGCTATGCAATCACTTAAATGAGATCTGCCTCCAGACACATCTAGACATTTTTATTTAAATGTTTTTAATGTTTATTTATTTTTGAGACAGAGAGCCAGAGCATGAGCAGGAGAGGGGCAGAGAGAGAGGGAGACATAGAATCCAGGGGGGAGAATCCAGGAGACTTGGGACTTGAACTCACGGGGCATGAGATCATGACCTGAGCCAAAGTCAGGCACTTAATCAACTGAGCCACCCAGGTGCCCTTAGATAAGCTCTTTTAAATTACACTATCAACTCTTTGAAGAGCAAGATATTGGTCTTATTTGCCATTATATCAACCACACATAATATAGTGTCTGGAACTCAGGAGATATTTAACAAATATTTCAGAAAAGTGAAGAAATTAATTACTTAACTTTTAAAATAAAAGTATACCATAGGATTCTCCCTGAGAGAAAGAGAGAGGAAGAGGAGAGAAAGAATTAGAAACAGATAAAGACAAAGAAAGAAAGAGAGAAATGAAGGGAAAGAGGAAGGAGGAAAGGAAAGGAGGGAGGAAGAATCGAAGGACAATTTTTTTTATTTTAAAACAGATGCCAAGAACTCATTTTTCCCTGCTTTCCCCTTCTAAATGCAACTAAATACCCTGAAAATTATTCAGTAAGAGGACTCTGAAAGCTTAAAAGAAGAAGACATACTGGCTGTAATGTTAGTAATTGACGTGTGTTTTTTTGAGTTTTCTTTTTATCTTCATTATATCGCTGGACTGGGCACGAGAGATAACTGCAAACTGGCACTATCAAAAGACATTATTAATGATAATATTAACAACAACAACAACAACAACGACAACAACAGTAGTATTAAGCAAGAAAAGCCTGTTCTTCCAATCCAAAGGAATGGAAGAGAAGCCAGGAAATATCTTGTAGAGAGCCCTAACCTACATTCTAAAATCCCAGCTGACAGGCAGTTTAATCCACCTCCAGTAGCAGAACAGTGAGACCCTAGCCCTCCAACCCTACTTTCCCTGGCATACGTATCTAGTAGTAGCAATAGTGGCTGTGACACCCTGCGTCTCCCTGCCTTCCAGCCAGTGGCATAAGGAGACCCCGACCCAGTGGTTTCTGTGCCTTCCCACAAAGACGTTCTGTAATATTAGGGTTCCCAGAAAGGCACTTGCACTCTGGCAGATGTCACCAGTAGGGTTTGAGCAATAGCCCAGCAGCACCAGAAGAATAAGCATTAGCATTACAAGAGATTAGAAAACTGTCATTGTAATTAAAGCCCACAAAAGTAGGCCAGAATCTATATGCTAAATCTAGACAGTGTAAGTCCCTGGTAAAGATTATTATAGGTTCAAAAGTCCCCAACCATAATAACCAGAATGTCCAAGGTAGGATTGAAGATTGTATTATTCCAGGGTACCTGGGTGGCTCAGTTAGTTGAGCATCCAACTCTGACTCAGATCATGACCTAATGGTTTGTGAGTTCAAGCCCTGCATCAGGATCTCTGCTGTCAGTGTGGAGCCTACTTTGGATCTTCTGTCCCCACCCCCTCTCTGCACTTCCTCTGCTCATGTTCCCTCTCTCAAAAATAAATAAATATTTTAAAAAAGAAAACTGTATTATATCAATAGATTTATTATATTTATAAAATAAAAATAGTATTATACTATTATATCAAGAAACCATAATCTGAATGAGAAATAGCAATTATCTGACACCAATACTAAGATGAATCAGGTGTTGGAATTATCTGACAAGGAATTGAAGCAGGCATTACAAAAATGCTTTAATAAACCATTACGTAATTTCTTGGCACAAGTGTAAAAAAACAGAAAACCTCAGGAAATAAATAAGTTATTAAAAATAAAAATTATGTAACTGAAAAATTTAATAACCAAAATAAAAATCTTGCTGAATAGACTTAATAGTAGAATGAAAACGGCAGAGAATAGAGTAAGTGAGCTGGAAGACAGATTATTCAAATTTACTCAATCTGAACTACAAAGAGAATAATAGACAACAAAAATGAACAGAACTTCAAGAATTTCTGTAAAACTAATAAGGTCTCAGAAAGAGAAGAGAAAGAACATCTAAAAAAGGATTTGTACTAGTATTGGTTATAAACTTCCCCATATTGGTAAAAGACATAAACTTAGAGATTCAAGAAGCTGGATGAACTCCAAAAATGCTCTACTAAGATATGTCATAATTAAACTTATGAAAACTGAAGATAAAGAAGTAAATCTTAAAGACAGAAATAACAAAGACTTAGCCCTCTACCTATAAAGGAATACAAATTCTAATGATACGAAAAAGAAAAACAACAGAATTGGGTAAAAATAGAATTAAAGTTAATAGGTCTTTCATTTCTCTCATATTTTATTGCTGAAGCAAAAATTATAGCAGAACTTGATAAGGTGCACAATGTATGTAGAAGAACTAATTAAGATAAGTACATATATGAAGTAGGGAAAGTAAAGAGACTTAAATGTATATAAGATTTCTCTATTTTGCTTGAAGTGGTAATGACATTGAAAACCCAGTAGATTGTGATAGTTACATAGGTATGTCATGATATCCACAGCAACCTCTAAGAAAATTATATAAAATTATATACTCAAAAATTATAAATAAATAAAAATCGAGCTAAAAATATCCAAATAACCCATACGAAGGCCAAAAAAAAAAAAAGAAAAGAAATGAGAAATCAAGGAAACAAATTAATAAAATGGCAGCCTTAATCCTTATGATATCAATAATTACATTAATTATAAATGGTGTAAATGTTTCAATTAAAATGCAGAGCTTGTTGGGGCACCGGGGTGGCTCAGTCAGTTGAGCTTCCAAGTCTTGATTTTGGCTTAGGTCATGATCTCAGGGTCATGGAATGGAGCCCAGCATTGGGTTCTGTGCTGAGATTGGAGTCCTGCTTAGAATTCTCTCTCTCTCTACCTCTGCCCCTCCCCTGCTCATGTTCTCTCTCTCTCTCTCTCTCCTCTAAAATTAAAAAAAGAAAAGGAAAAAATTTGAGCTTGTCAAATTGGATAAAAAGGCAAGACAACATGTGTTGCCTTAAAAAAATCTCTTTAAAGACACAGAAAGACTAAATATAAAGTGATAAAAAAATATGTATATACATATCATACTATTTAAATTAAAGCTAGAGGGACTATATATAAGGAAATTAAGTTCAAAGTCAAACATAATAAAGAAAGTCATTCCATAATGACAAAGGGGTCAGTTATCAAGAGGATATACCAATCCTCAATTTATTTTTTACAAATTTATATTTTCTTTGATATTACCTATATATAACTTTAAGCTCTATATACTTCCCCTTTAGCTTAGCCTTATTATAATCCTTTTTTTTTTTCATTTTCGTTTTTAATAGCTAAGAAGTTCTTGATAGCATAGTTTCTCTGGCCTGTTTAAACAAAAACACTATTTTTATATAGGGAAATGTTTATGAAGGTCTAATTTTTCCTCAGAATTAAACTGAGACTATATTATGGAAACTAAAATTCCTCAAAGCCTACCTATTGAGTTTCTGAATAATAAGAAAAATTCATTGAAAAAATTTTTAAACAAACTTCTTATAGAATTTAAATTTCCAAAAACACAGTGTGACGCTTATGGCAATGATATTATACTTTCCATTAGCAAAAAATCTATTTGATATTATCAGGAGATAACACTTAAGATTACATTGTTTTCAAACAAGATTACATTGTTTTCAAATAACTGAATACTACCTTTCCAAATGTCAAAATATTCTTGTATTAACCAGTTTGGTGAAAATCATGATGATTAGTCATATTACTGCCTTCATGTTAAAAGTTATTGAACATGACTGAAACTTTTCCTGATGATTCAAAGGGTTTTATAGATACCCATTACTATAAAGTGTGGTAATAGAATTCCATCTGTGCTTTCTTCTGTAAGTTGTCATCTGTCACTTTTGTCATGATTATTCTTCCTTTTAAGCTACTTCTTTTTGACATTTTGTTTACTGTCTTAATTTCCTCCTTCAAAAAAGTGATAAACCACCATTGTTAAGAATCATAAAATAAATGTTAGTGAATCAAGGATTGAAAACCCATCAAGCCTCAGATGATCTGTGGTAAATAAGATAAAGAACATTAAGTGCAGAAGTGGTGTGCTTTATTTTAAAAGATCCTGAGGTTACCCTTTATCTACCTGACTTCATTTCAGGTAGGGGCTGGCTTTCCAGATACTTGGGTTCTTTTCCAGCAAACCATGTTGTAGTGACTAAACTGTCACTGTGCTGCCTCAACTGGTGCTACTGTCATTTCACTCACTTGGTTAGGGACTGAAGCATTGGGGGGTGGAGGGGAAATCCAATGAAGATCATATCCAATAAAGAAAGCTAATGAAATTCTAAGGCTATAGACATTGTGCATGTGCATAACAATGTCAAGGTACAAAGAAAGGTTATTATCTTTTCCTGGACTTCTCTTTACACTAGAAAAACTCCAAGAAGCTCCTAGAAAATGTTCCCCATCATTTCACTGGCTTAAGTTGTGTGTTATCTCTATTTGTGTACCATTACTTTATTCCAGGGAAATGCTATGCAGTTATTTGCTTAAACCTATAATAATGCACCTATCACTTTAAAGAGTTGATTTAGTATTAAAAAAAATCTTAGTTATGTGGCTCCTGGGTGGCTCAGTTGGTTAAGTGTCCGACTTCGGCTCAGGTCATGATCTCATGGTTCATGGGTTCAAGCCCTGTGTCAGGCTCTGTGCTGACAGCTAGCTCAGAGCCTGGAGCCTGCTTTGGATTCAGTGTCTTCCTCTCTCTCTGACCCTCCCCTGCTCGCTCTCTCTCTCTCTCTCTCTCTCTAAGAAATAAATAAAACATTAAAAAAATAAGAAAAAGAAAAGTAATCTTAGATAATACATTTGCCAGTTGGCCTATCCTACAGTTATCTAACACTGTACCCCATACTATGGCTTGTAGTATGTGTTTGCCTATATTTATTCAGCTATCCCAAAATATTTTAAGGCTAGGAATAGGAATAAGGGACAGAAAAGATGTTACCTGGAAGATCAGAAATCTGGGCATTGATATAAAAGGGCCCTCATATAATTCAGTGCCTTCTTTTCCTATTCAAGCTCTACACTTCATGGGTAGTTTGTGTTGCCATTATCTTCAGTTTTTCCTTTAATTTTCTTTTTCTTTTTTAAATAGTTTATTGTCAAGTTACCTAACATACAGTGTATACAGAGTGCTCTTGGCTTAGGGAATAGAATCCTATGATTCATCACTTACATTCAACACCCAGTTCTCATCCCAAGAAGTGCCCTCCTCAATGCCCATCACCCATTTTCCCCTCTCCCCCACCACCCCCGTCAACTCTCAGTTTCCTTCTGGTTTAGAATGATACTCACTTCTTCTGTATCTCCCATTCTAGGGGTGGCTCTTCTTGCTTTCAAATTTAAACAATTGTTAGTTACATTTTATAGATGAGGCTATAGAATCTCAGACTTGTTAAATAATGTATGCAGTTGTTGCATATCTGTGTGCCAATGCTAGAACACAAACCTAAGTTTGACTCCAAAACCCATCTAATTTCTTCTTTTCCATTCTAAATAACTTCACTATGCTATGTCTTCATTTTATTTTATTTATTGTTTTATTTATTTTTGAGACAGAGAGAGACAGAGCATGAGTGGGGGAGGGGCAGAGAAAGAGGGAGACACAGAATCTGAAACAGGCTCCAGATCTGAGCTGTCACCACAGAATCTGATGTGGGGCTCAAACTAATGAACTGTGTGATCATGACCTGAGCCGAAGTTGGACATTTAACCAACTGAGCCACCCAGGTGCCCCATGCTATGTCCTCATTTTAGTTCTTTAAATTTAACCTTCTGCTTAATCCTTAAAGATTTTTAAACACAAAATATCATATATACAAAGAAATGCACATAACATATATGTACAGTTTAAAGAATTATAAATTAGCATTGATGTGCCTAAAACATCAGAATTTCTAAATTGCATATTTCTACCTACCTCTGCTTATCTCTTTTAGTTCAGTACCTCCATTCCAGGAGATCAGTCTTCCCTACTCCTCATTGCTTATGTCTGTTTTAAGGTGAATATTTAAGTCCCACAATAAAGTCAATAATGTATATGATTTTAATAGAAGACAATTCAGGATAAACAAGTGGTTAGTGATTGCTTATTGGCTGAGAAAACTTACGAAGTGTTACACTTTCTATTAATATTTTAGGTTGTGATTATACAGTGCCATAACAAAAGCTGAAGTTGCATTCAGTTGAATTTTATCATCACCACTTGAAATTAATATATTTTTATAGTTTATTGTCAGTTTGGTTTCCATATAACACTCAGGGCTCATTCCAACAAGTGCCCTCCTCCATGCCCATCAGCCCCCTTCCCCTGTCCCCCACCCCCTTCAGACCTCAGTTTGTTCTCCGCATTCAAGAGTCTCTCATGATTTGCCTCCCTCCATCTCTCCAAGTATTTTTCCCCTTCATCTCCCGCTTCGTCCTCCGTTAATTTCCTCCTAATCCACCTATATGTGCAAACAGATGGTATTTGTCCTTCTCTGCCTGACTTATTTTGCTCAAAATAACACCCCCTAGTTCCATCCATGTTGCTACACATGGCCAGATTTCATTCTTTCTCATTGCCATGTAGTATTCCATTGTATAAATATACCACATCTTCTTGATCCATTCATCAGTTGATGGACACTTAGGTTCTTTCCATGTTTTGGTTATTGTTGAGAGTGCTGCTATGAACATTTGGGTTCATGTGCCCCTATGCATCAGCACCCCTGTATCCCTTGGGTAAATTCCTAGCAGTGCTACTGCTGGGTCATAGGGGAGTTCTATTGTTAATTTTTTGAGGAAACTCCATACTCCATACAATACTCCAATACTCCATACAAACCCCAACAATGTAAGGGGTTGCACCAGCTTACATTCCCACCAGCAGTGTAGGAGGGTGCCTGTTTCTCCACATCCTCGCCAGCATCTGAAATTAATATACATTATTGACTAATTATTTTGGTATGATGTAAAAATAAGATTAAAGGGAGATTAGATTAAACTTGATTTGCAGCCTGATTATTTTTAGACCTATTAGAAAATTGAAATCAGGCTCATGTAAATTCAGTATAGAGTTGAAGTATTTTAGACAGCTTTCAAGTTTGTAATAGAAATCCAGGCCAATAACTTACAAAAATTATGTCTTAAGATCTTCTCTGGAAGGTCGATAGGTTTAAGCTGGCTTGCTTAGTTATCACTGCAAACAGCTTCCTCCAAGATTCTACTTAGGATGCAATTTTAGAAAAGATTACTTTGTAGCATCACTGGGTTAACATATCATTCATTTGTGTTAGGGCTTGAACCTCCACTGGACTTCCTCTAAAATACAGATTCCTTTGAGGGGAAACTCCAGTCAAATCATAAAACTCTCTGACATAAAAGTGACTTTACATCACTGACCTTAATAATTAGAAGGAATCAAACATCAAGAGATATTTGGATGCCCAGAAAGAAAAGTAAATGTCTCCAGAAAAAAAATGCATAGATGAGGAATTTGAAAAGTAAATTTGACCTGCTATGTATTTTTGTGAAGAGTTGGTTCTGTTATCTGGTGAAAAGCTTTTTCACAGAAAATTTCAGCCTTTTCTACATCCTTCCTCTCATTTCAGTAGTAACCATACTGCTAATTCATTCCTCCTCACAAAAGCTTTCCCTTTTCTCCTTGGCAGAGGGCAGGACCTCCCTCCTATCCGTCCCTGGAACACTTTGTACAGATTGTGAATGCAGTGCTTAGAGCACAATATTTTATCCTGTTGCTTGTATGTCTATTTCCTCTCCATTGGATTATAAGTGGCTTAAGGGCAAGCCGACACATCTTATTCATCTATTACTAGCACTGAGCACAATATTAGATATATAGTCATTACTCCACTAAAAATTTACCAAAAAAAAAATGAATTGTGAATCTTACAATTTGATTCATGTTGACACTTACTAGAGTTTAAAGGCATCCAATAAATAACTTCTGTATTCTAGAACAATTTTGGATCCAATTTAAATATTGACAAAATGCCAGACAAAGATCAAGAGTCATTTTAAATGATAGATGGTAGGACATAGCTAAAATGTTTGGTAACAATCTGCTACTTCATACTACACTTCGAATGTATGCATACATATTTTCTCAGCTACAGTAATAAGGAAAAACCACAGGCTTCTTCCTATGGGGAATTTAGCTTACAAAATTTATAGCATTGAGGAATAGATCAATGTAGCTTTTCTCCTGAAGCGGCTTCATCTCAAAGAAACATGGAGGAACAAACTGGGCTACACATGTTTACTTCTTCTTCAACATTTATGAATTACATAAATTGTGGCACTTCCTAATGAGAGGTAGACAAGAAATAAAGGGAAAGGTCAAGAGCTCTGGGGAAATTTCTGTACATAGAAACTAGATGAGTGCTTGAGAAGAATTTCCACTTACAATGTTCCCTAGGACTTTTATGTCTTAAGTTACTGGGCTTAAACTTTAAGCCCTTAGACAACTTGGTGGAAATTTATTGGGGCAGTCTCTAACCATATATCCTGCTGCTCTTTCATAGATCATTGGGAGCAGAGAGAAGTAGTATAGATTTCATTCTAAGACTAAGTTAAACCAAAACCTTGACACATCATTTCATGTTCTACTTGTCATTCCAGGTTATGTCCTATGTGATTATCAAGGCTTCTGCAATACGCTTAAATTCATTCATTTACTCAACACATATTGATTGAGTACCTGACTTGTACCTCTCTCCCTGTTCTGATGCTTGTGATACATAGCGAGCAAAAATTTGAAAACCAAAAAAGGCAAACTTTCCCATTCTCAACAGAGTTATGTACTAGTTGGAGAAAGCAGACATTAAACAACATAAGTAACAATTCATTAGAAGGTGATTCATTTTGTCAAAAAGTATAAGCAGAGTTATGTGGGATTAAGACTAGAGAGAGGTTTGAGGGCAATTTTAACTGGGGAGAATAGATTGAACCTAACACAAAGGATGACATATAAGCAAGGAGGTAAAGGAAGTTAGCCACACCAGTCTACTAGTTATCTAGAATCCATGACCTATGCAGTCAAATTCAGCTAGGGGAATGCTCCCAGAGATTAATTTTGGCTTGATGCATTTATGATATAATCTCCTCTCAGAGAGTAGCTATTACGATACTGTTGTTTTTTCCCAAAACTTAGAACTTTATAATGATGAACACCCTAATCATCAGATTGCCTTTCTTTCCCATGAAATATTTCCAAACCTTTAATTTTTCCCTCTTTGAGTGCCAGCAACGCACTGAATTTGAATCTGTTTAATGGCATGAATTTTACAGTCTGGTTAGCAGGTGTCTTTGGTCCCGGAACCCTCATGTCCATTGCCATGTGCATTGCTGTGGAATTACTTAGACCTGTACAACCACTGCCATTCTTGTCTGTCTCTTCTGGAGAATTAACCTCAGCATGTTCCTGACCAAAAGCAGCCATTGTTACTGGACAATTGTGTGCCTCTAAGGACCTCATGAGGGTTAATACCTCCTCTTTGGAGAAACTTACTTTCCTCCATGTATTATATGTTCTATAATATTCTAGACAAGCCTTAGGTAGAATTTCTTTCTACTGTACCTTTTTTAAAGAAGTGAAATAGGCATGTAGTGTTCTATTCCTTTTAGAGTAAGGTTGACAGATAAAAATACAAGATACCAGGTTAATTTTGAATTCAGATAAGTAACAAATAGTCTTTTAGTATATGTCTCAGACAATATTTAGGGCTCATTTATATTAGAAATCACTCATTCCTTATCTGAATCTCAAATGTAACTAAGGGTTTGTATTAGGGGTTTCCAGAAAAATGGAAACAATAGTATATCCATCTATATATTGTTAAAAAATTTTCAACTAAGTAAACTGGAAGATCTAATTGGCTTTGTTAAGTGATTTGTGAATTGGGCAGCATCCATCTAGCAAGTAGAGAGATGTTCTGAGGAACTGTACAAAAGAGAAGGTTTTTATAAGAAGAAGCATGGGGCAGAGGTTATTAGCAAAAGACAAGAACGGATTGTTACATCTTTTTGTTGGGGGAAAGGATGGCAGGATTTTTATCACACCGATTATTTCACGAGTGCTGCTCAGGAGATTTTAGATTGATTGGTAAAAGATCACATTCCTGGGAGAGGTTGAAACTGTAATTAAGTCTTAGTGTGCTATTGTGGGGACAAATGACTCCTTTTGGGACTTGTTATTTCTTTGCTAACACTATATCTAATTGTAGGTATAGGCATAGACATCTATATCTATAGATACAGAGAGATCTCTCTATATAGATCTCCCCGTGCGTATTTATGTGTATAGAGATATATACATGTATGCATGTATATAGATGTATATAGTGTATATATATATATATATATATACACACACACACACACACACACACACACATGATTTACTAAAGAATTGGCTCACATGCTTATGGAGTCTAGCTAGTCCAAAATCTGCAGGGTAGCTTGGTAGGCAGGAGACCCTAGGTGGAGCCAATGTTGCAAGACAAGTCTAAGAGCCATCTGCTAACAGAATTCGTTTTTACTCAGAGATCAATCTTTTTCTATAAAAGGCTTCAACTGACTAGATGAGGGCCACTCATATTATGGATGGCAATCTGCTTTACTTAATGTCCAGTAAGTTGAATGTCAATCTCATCTAAAAACACCCTCACAGAAACATCCAAAATAGTGTTTGGCCACATATCTAGAAACTGTGGCTAGGTTGATGGCCAGGTTGACACAAAAGTCATCATTAGAGTGTTCTTTGTTTTTGTTTGCTGAATCTGGCAACTTTCAGCTGGTCTCAATTGAGTTTCTAAGAATTTAAATTGTGCTTTTAGTTGATCTATTTCTTTAACTGTAAAACTAATACTACTTATTGGTAGCTTTTGTTCTGTTTTGTTTATCATTGCTTTTGGATGCAAATACATATTTTTCTAACATATTTTTTTAAAAATATTGTCTTGTGAAGTCTCCCTTATGAGATATGAAATCTGTAAGTACTGAGTCTTTCAAAGCCTTCACTATGTAAACAAATCATATCCATCACCTCCTTCCTTAGTTGGATAATCCACCCAGGAAGATCCCCATGAAATCACATCAGGCTGAAACCTGGACTTGATTATTCTGTATGCCTTTTCCTATAATATGTCCTCTTTAATATGTCTTGTCTTTGCTGCATATTTCTTTCTTTTCTTTTCTTTTCTTTTCTTTTCTTTTCTTTTCTTTTTCCTTTCCTTTCCTTTCCTTTCCTTTCCTTTCCTTTCCTTTCCTTTCCTTTCTTTTCTTTTCTTTACTTTTCTTTTCTTTTCTAAGAGAGGGAGAGCACCTGTGGGTGCACAGGAGTATGAGTAGGGGAGGGGCAGAGGATGAGGGAGAGAGAACATCTCAAGCAGGTTTCCACAGCCAGCACAGAGCCCCAGGCAGGGCTCCATCTACCACCGTGAGATTATGACCTGAGCTGAAATCAAGAGTTGGACACTTGGGGTGTCTGAGTGGCTTAGTTGGTTAAGCATCAGACTTAATCTCAGGTCATTGTCTTATGTATCCTGAGTTCAAGCCCTGTGTCCAGCTCTTTGCTGTTAGCACAAAGCACGTTTTGTATTCTTTGCCCCCCTCTCTCTCTTCCCACCCCCACTCAGGTACGTGCACACTCTATCTTCCTATCAAAAAAAAAAAAAAAAAAGAGTGGGATGCCTAATCAAGATGCCACTAAGGTGTCCCTTTGTTAGAGCTTTCTTTAAAATGCTGATTCTATAAATTTCTGGAATGTGACCCAAGGGCAAGGCAATACCTGTACCATCACCTCTAATGATTGTATCACTTTAAAAGTCCTCTAAGAATGTCTTAAATATTTTGTGTTGGTTTTCTGCCTCCTACCTTAAATTTGTCCAGGTTTTCTGGACTCTTGGTATAGTTCTCTATTCTTCAAGTTGTAATTCCCAATAGCTGTCACTCTGGACTTTTTATTCCTCCTTTAAAAGGCCATATCCTCAGTTCCTCTGATCCTGCCCTATCTCAAGGATTCATTCTAGGTTGCTCTCTCAAATTCTGTCACCCTGGTTTGGTGAGATTTCTTTAGGCTCCAATCACAATTGTTTGGTTTAGAACAGCTGAAACATCTATTTTTTTACTGGGTTCTTTTAAGATTAGTCAGAGCTGGGGCTGCACATTTCCTTATAATATTTGTTTCTCTCAGCCTCAAGATCCATTTTCTGCTTCATATCTGTCTAATCTATTCCATACAATCTCAATATTTCTCCTAAGGAAATCTCTTTTTCTCCAAAGGAATCAGCTAGATTTCCTGTATTTTGTTTTTATTTTTTCTTCTGTTGCTTCCGTTCTGATAATAAAACTGAAGACTCTTTTCACACCATTATAATTCATTCTGGATACCCTACACAAACTCAATTCTTAAAGACTAAGTGCTCCAAACACAGGCTTTATTATGCCTTTGTGTATCCATTAGGTATGTAATAATTTAAATGACTTGTTATCTTTTTCAATTTCACCTAGTAAAGGATATATTCTCATCATTCTAAGGGTTCCCTTTTACTCTTTATTTGTTTACTAATCAGATTCACCAATGTACTGTGGGTGCCTCCACAATGAGTGCTCTCTGAATTATAAGGCCATGGACAGTGCTTATGTGATTATTCAACCCAAAGCTCAAGGTCATATATTAGTAACACAAGCCCTGTTGCTACTATACCCTAAAGTCAGCAGGGCCAATACAGTGTAGATAAAATAGTTCCACCTGTACAAAAACAACCACCTGCTCAGGAATAAAACTGTTGTGAACTATAACAAGTGCCTAAGTCAAATCCTGCATGGCTCATTTGTTAAAGCTGAAAGCCCATAGCCATACACCCTGGTCCCATCAAAACCTTCTCAGGTATAATTTAAATCACCCAAACCTACTTTTTGTCTATTTATGTTTATTGCTGATAAAACTGACATTGGAGGATGTGGTTCAAGTATGTGGCTACAGTCTGAGAATTAGCCCATGTAGCTTCATCCCAGGGAGTCTACTGTAGTACAGCTGAGGCCTTGGAGGGTAAAACCAAATATTCAGAAGCATGCTCTCAGAGGAAGAGAGGGTAAGGAAGGGCCTGAGCTCTTCATCTATACTCAGTTCTTCAGAACCCTCCACATTCATGGAAAAGAGAGAATGGGGCAAGTGCGTAGGAATTTTAGGGTAAATACCTTCTCATGGAAGCCGGCGAAGTAAGCAATAAGTCTCTCCCTTCCTACTATACTCTTATGTCACTTATAACCATGAGCTGTCTCTGGTAGAAGTTATCCCCATTCAGTCTGCCATGATGCATGCAAATTTAAGACTTGCATTCTAAAATTTGCATCTTCATTCAAATTTAAGATTTCTTCTTTCAGAATTAGAGGCCAACCCAGAAAGCTTCTCCTGATAAAACTTACCTATCCATGAGGTTCCATAACACCATACAAATTGTCTTATATTGGTTAAATTTTGTTTTCAACCCCCATACTTTCTTATGTTGATGCCACCTCTCTGGTGCCTGACAAAATTGACCTCCTGCCAAAATACTTGATCCAGAGTAACTTCTAAACCATGCCCCAGAAAGCAAAGACTCTATCCAAAGCTGCCATTAAATAAATCACCAAGCCTCCCATAATTTGAGAATCCAATCTGACTCTTTTATTATATCTACTCTCCAGAAACATATAGAAAAATGCACAGTTTCTAGAATCCTTTCTTACCCTTATAACCAAATAAGTTGCATTCTACTTCTGTTCTAGACATCCCTATATAATCAAGATGTTGAGCAACCACATTTCATGACATAATTGAGATGCAACTATATATTTTTGTCTTCTTCTATCCTTTTAAAAGTGGATAGTTATCCTCAGGCCCTGATGGCATTGACTCACTCTTAGGGAATAGACAGCATTGTAATTGCTTTAAGTTAAAAATCACAGCCTCAATTTTGTCATTAGACAATGTCAGTACATATTATTGATCAATGCTTTAATCTTCATTTAAATTTAAGATTTTTCTTCCCTCACTTCCCACCTCATTTGTAGCTGTTTTTCTGATTTTAGACAAGTTGGTGTGGTAAGAATCTCTTACGATGGTAAAAGGAAGTGGAGAAACTTTAAGCAACATGGAAGATCTTGCTTGGCTAGAGATGTTAAAAGTAACTATTTGGATAGTTATGTTCATGGTTTTTCTCTGGTAAATCCCTTCACTGGCAGAACTTCTCCCTAGTCTTTGCAGAAACATCTCTTTTCTGAATGTCTTTGCAACATCTTCTGCAATTCTTAGGAATCCAGAATTTGCTTCCAGGCTCTTGCCTCAGGGGTTCATCTGTCCCTCTAGGCAGCCATATTGGACATAACCAAAGATGACCCCATATAAGTTCTCTCTTTTATGTGCCCTACTTCTAATGGACAGATGCACTTACACATCTCTTGCTCAAAAGTTGGGTGTGTAGACAGACCCTGAGGTAGCCATGTAGCCTCCTATAATCTGCTATACATGCTGTATTTGCACTCTGAGCATAAGTCAAACACCAGTCTTCTATGTTTTCACCTGCAGAGACTAACTATATTTCAAGCTCTCTGAAGCGTTCCACGAATGCTTCACTCATCAAGCCTGAAGTGATAGAAGTAGCATCAAGAACTCCTTACCCCTGAGTGGGGAAGTCACTTCTCAAAAGAAATCTCTTCATAAATTCTCCTTCTCTTTCACTATTTTGATCCCTCATAAATTATTGATTTGGCTGGGATATCCAAAAGTTGCAGAACCTGAAATTAGGGAGCATATAACAATTGGGAGTAGTTTACAACACAGATCCTGTAGCTAAGATGCCTGTGTTTGAGTGACAGCTTTACTACTTACTAGGTTTGTGACTCAGGAAAGTTACTTAATCTCTCTGTGCCTTACTTTGTTCATTGAAGACAATGGTGATGATTAAATTAGTTAACATATATAAAGGTCTTAGAACAATTCCTGAAATATATAATTTGCTATATATATAATTATATATATATATTGCTATATAATCATATAGCAATATAATATATAATTATTTGTTATTATTTTTCTTCTGTAAATTCTGTACACAGATTTGGCTTGGGAATATCACATTTATCATATCTTTCTGCCTCTACTGAATTCTATATTTGAGCATCCTGTTATACTTGAGAGTACTTCCCAGTCTTCTGCTGGCTAGCAAAAACCCACATTAACCTGGCATCTTCATGTACTGCCCCACACCACTGGATGGAAAACCAGAGTAAAGCAGTGAGACCATGAGAGATCTCTACCTATCATGAGGTTGGTTCCACTACTGTATAGAATAGCAATGCTAGTCCCTGGGGGCAGGGTGGGGAGGATTATCCAGTAGCTTGATGATACATCCAACTTCCTCACTCAAGTAAAGAAGAAAGATTCTCTTTAGAGATTTAGAGATTTTTTTTCTCTTTAGAGAGAGAGAAAAAAAAAAAGACAGAGACCTATAAAATTCTAAGGAATTCAGTAAGGATTCATGGCTATTCTCTTTCAAGTGACACCATTAATGTGACTCCCTTCCAAAGATTAAATACCCCATCTCCCCTCTTTAATGTTTTATTTGTAAGCAGAGAAATTATATGACCACTCAGTTTGAGTCAATTCTCTGTCCCCCAAGTCCAGGGTCATGCTGCATTGTGTACTAAAGCCATTACCAGAAGGAAAGACTTTTCACTGGCCAGACAATTCCCAGGAGGTGTCCACTATAGTTTGGAGCTCAGAACTTTCCCATGTCCCATTTTGGCTACCTCTCTGTTATTAATGTCTGACATCCTTGACCTCTGACCCATTGCAGCCCTAGCTGCAAAATGACAGGTGATTTGCATGAGGTTCAAATTATTTTTTTTTTAATTGTGCCACATAAAATTGTACTTTTGGCTTTAAAATTATAGATAAAAGTATAGACAAAGCCTCCAGAAACTTCTTCTTTAAACTGTCAAATCAGATGTTGTATTGAAAGGAAACAAGAAGTGTATTAAGAGAATAAACTATCACAAAACCAACACAGTTTAAATGTTTCAGGGTTATTATAATCAAGTTAGTGTAAAATACCCCCCAAAAGCAGGAACACTTTTCTTAGAATGTTGTGTTGTGAATTTTGCTTCACTAGACTCTTAGTCTACATCTGCATCACCAGTGCTGAGCCCAGTGTCTCATGGGGATGCTTGCTATAAACTTACTCATTAAATGAATTAATTAATGAATAGTAGAAACCATTATTAAAAAAATACACATAGTTCAATTTTTGTTATCTATCACCCATGCTAAAAGGAAAGGGAAAGTCATTAAATTGGTAGCATGTTGAAGCCTGTGGTATATTTATGAATTCATGTTCCTTGGATTTTGCTGATGGACCCATTAACATCCAAAACTCTGATCCACATGAGACTGTTTTTTTTTTTTTTTAATTTTATGTAGAATAAGTTGTTGTTTCTATGAAATAAAACTTCTGAAACCAAGGAATGTATTCTAGTCCCTTTGGAAGATTCTCTTGTTCTATTAAAGAAACTGGTTGAATTGGACTGTGCTATTTTAGAAAGAATTGGCTTAATTTATTTTCAAATTGGTACACAGAGGGTCCTGTTTGTAAAGATTCTAAAATGGCATCTTCAGTATTCTACAGGCCAAAAGAAAGATGACATTTTATGTATTTTAACTACTTGAACTGATTGTATGTCCATATGGTACACAGTGCAGAAAGTCTTGCTCTAAATTCTGTTTTTAAGTTAATATACATTTTTTGTAACAAATGTCCCCAAACCAGGCATCGTGTTGCGTTAGTTTGTGTGAGTTCAGACATCCTGTCCTCAAGACCAAAGCTAAATACTTCCTTCTTAATTTTCAATGTGTAAATAATATGTAACTTGTTCTGCTGTTTGGCTGCATGCCTGAAGAGTGACTAATGTTACCTATGTATTCATGGGTCATCACCCACCATGTTTAATCAAGACCATATTTTGTCCTCTGGTATTTGACATGTCACATGCCTATCAGTTTACTGTCAGGCAAGATAGAACACATAGCATCAAGATAGAATGGGTATCAATTCTTACCACTCTCTTGTGAAGCCAAGCACTACAGATGACAGTGAATATGACAGCTTTTGTGATCAGCAACATTTTTGCTGGCATCCTGTTATTAATAATACTTTGGCTAGACAGCATTACCAAGGATAATCTACGGTGGAACAATAAATAGTTCCTGCATCATTGGCCACAAAATGATCTTTAAGCTTTTTTGTTTTTCAAGTTTTTTCCCCCCTTCAGGCAAACTCTTAACTAAACTTGTTTTAAAATTAATTGGGAAGAGGAAAAAGGGAAAAGAGACTATTAAAGACACTTTGTCATTCTTGGCTCAAAGGCTATATTTACCAATTTTTAAGAACCACAGTGCATATCGAAGGATATCAAGACTGAGTGTGATAGAGAGGTGAATTTAAAGATTATAAATAATGCAAAAAAAAAGATTTTTGATTGAACACATAATTATAGCACTTGGGAAACTTATTATTGAGATGAATATTTCTAATGATATGTGAAATGCAGGCAGTATTCTCGGCATAGTATAATGTGTGGTTAATGGCCATAATGACCTTTGTGTTAAAAAAATCAGTAACAGTGAGGAAAGGGTGAGCAGTTTTATGACTAGCATTATCCAGACGTCTTTTTTTCCTCCTAGGATCAATTGCAATGTTTATTGCATAGACATAATTTATATTTCTAGTGTTATGTATTATCTACACCATCATTAAGCAAAGTTCATGAGATGACCATTCCCTGTTTCACTGATCCAGCTGCATAGAATCCAGCCTTCAATAATTTAATGCTTTTTAGTGCCTGTGAGACCCTAGAAGATTCTGAAAAGAAAATACTAAAACTTTTAAATGAATAACACCTCAGATTTACAAACCACCTTTTATTTTTACCTCATATTGATTTATTTTATCTTGTAAAATCTCACTGAAATGAGTCTCTCCTGCCATCGTTTTTAAAGATTACACATGGTTGGGCACCTTGATGGATCAGTCTGTTGAGCATCTGACTCTAGACTTCGGCTCAGGTCATGATCCCAAGGTTGTGGGATGGAGCATCACGTAGGTCTCTGAGCTGGGGTTGGAGCCCATTTGAGATTCTCCCTCTCCTTCTTTCTCTCTTTCTCTCTCTCTCAAATAAAATTTAAAAATATATATTTATTTTAAAAAGTTACACATGGTTAAAAACACATAATTTACTTTTTCTAATTGTTTAATGCTTCAAGACAAAAACAAATAAATCTTATTTTCCTTTTTTTATAAAATTGGTGCTGTATTTTATTTTTTTTATTTTTTTAATGTTTTATTTATTTCTAGGAGAGAGAGAGAAAGAGACAGCGTGAGCAGGGGAGGGTCAGAAAGAGAGGGAGTCACAGACTGAAACAGGCTCCATCTGAGCTGGCAGTCAGCACAGAGCCTGACGCGGGGCTCGAACCCACGAACCGCGAGATCATGACCTAAGCGAAAGTCGGACGCTTAACCGACTAAGCCACCCAGGCGCCCCTGGTGCTGTATTTTAAAACTTCAGTGATAAATCTAGACAAATTTTATATTGGAATATGAGAATTGAAAAGGTTATTTTTTAATCTTAAATTTGCACTGTTTAGCTTGTTTACCCAAGGATACCATAACTTTAAAGTCTTTTATGATAGCAGACCAGTTACTTATTTATATAACTATGTAAGAATAATTTGAAATCTCTGATACAAGGGAATCATACAACAGATTATGTAATTGTTTCAAATTCTCAAAATTGTATAAATGTGTTTGTGTGTGTGTGTACCTATGTGGCACATGTTTAATGCATATGTCAAAATACATTAACTTCATTGTGAGGCTTGTTCTTTAACAACACTGATTTATCATAAAAGGCTATCAACATAAAAGTATAGGTAGAGGTAATCATGCATCTGACAATCACTTCTGTTTGATTTATCAAAAGGTCTTCTATTTCTTCTTAAACTTGAAAAAGTAAAGGATTTGGGAAACGTTCTTAATTAGAGGTATTCTTGGTTAAAAGGTATATAAATCAACAAATTAAAACCCTTTAAGAATTTAGTATCAGAATTAATGAGCTTCCTCGAAACTGACTACCAAAATTTGTACCCTGTGCTTTTCCTTTGTTGCCTCTCTTCCAGGAAGCAAAAAGATTTTCAGTGTTAGCCTTTTAATAAGTAACATGCAAAACCTCCCTAAGCACTTAAACCACTCTTGCAAATCTAATCAATTAAATGTATAGATGTAGTGTATTTCAAGTTCTTTTCAGCCTCACTGTACTATTGTTAACCAAATATATAAAATTCCCCTACATATTTCAAATAAATTCTGTAAGGACAGAAAACTTTTCCTTTCTTTCTTCCCTTGCAGGTGCTTCATCTGGCCTAATATTTAAATTGACATAGATTAACAGGAGGGAAATGAATTTAATTTTGTAGATAAAGGAAAGAATAAACAAAGAATAAATTTGTAAAGAACTGACAAAGAGGTTTGGGCTCAGGGTAGTAAATTGGTGAAGAAGTAACACATTTGTTTACACTGCCTTCTGATCCCTATAATTCCCTATGTCTGGGGGTAAAGAGGCCTTCCACTCTTCTGGTACAGGGAGGGTACCTTTCACATGGGAAAATTTATTTCCTGCTTTCAAGGGACAAAGGAGAGTCAGAGTGTCCTTTTTGTACCAGCTGTTCTGTGAGGTAACTTTAATTCAAAATAATTAACATGCCAAAGTGGCATATTCTGTTCCCCATCACATTACAACTCAATAATTCATTTCTCATTTCATTTGGAATCACATGTTCTTATGCCCTCATATGTCATTTTTTTAAAATATTACAACCACTTTTAATATCATTTATAGTTTTTTCCTACATTAAACTCAAAATTATGAATGGAAAGTGGTTTTCTTCATGATCTCAATTTTTAATTTGTAAATTTTCCCAGAATTAGAATGACAATTTTACCCACTTCTTCTTACACAACTTTTATTATTGCAAAAATCACCCCAAATCTTAGTGTTAGAACCGCAAGTTTATTTTTCACTACCATTACATATTGGCTACATATTGGCTACATATTGGCTGGGGCTCAGCTCTGCCTTCTCTTTGTCCCAGGTTCTACAAAGAAAATGGAGCTTATAGCTAGGGTTTGCCACAGACAGCACATCACACTAGTAGCAGCACAAGCTGATGTAAAGCTTTCCCATGGCTTATATTCTATTGGCCAAAGTGAGTCACATGGCCCAGGCTAACATCATTGGGGCAGGAGCTATGATCCTCTCATGAGAGGAAGAGCCAACAGGAGGAGCCTGGTAGCATCAGAAAATGCTTCATATTTGGATCAATCAATGCATTCTACATCTTTCCTCAAAAAAAAAATTTGATTATATTATCATCTAATTACTTCTTATATGAATTTTTACCCTAGTACTCAGTTGCTTCTTTACTGCAAGACTGAATGCTAAGTTCTTTTCTTGCTTTTGTCAGGCCTTACAGTCACGTTGATGACCTTGTCCTAAGACTTAAATGAGATACTACAAATGAAAGCGTCTATACATCCTTAGCGAATATAAGTAGGAATACATTGTGGGCCCTTTTTTTATTGTTATTCTCTTATTTTTCGACTCCATCCTTCCTGATTCCGTTTTGCTTGTATAGTTGTATGGTTTTCGTTCAGGCCCAACTCTCTAAAGCAAAATCACTTACCTATGCTTGGATAAAAGGAATTTACTATTCTATCATTAGTACTCTGAGTTCCAGTCATTTTGGCCTTAGAAACAGTCTTGCATTACACCAGCACTCTCACCCCTCCTCTGACTGTTCTAAAAATTATATTTACATTCATTTAGCCTTTTTTTTGAGAGAGAGAGAAATAGGGCATATGCAAATGGATAAGGAAGGGGCAGAGAGAGAGGAAGAGAGAATCCTAACTAGGCTCCATGCTCAATACTCCAGAACCCAATGAGACTCGATCCTAAAATGCTGAAATCATAACCTGAGCTGAAATCAAGAGTCAGATGCTTAAATGACTGAGCCACCTAGGCACCTCTCTTTTAGCCTGTTATTTTGGACTTTTTGGAGGCCACATCACGCTGTTTTCTCATATTCAACTAGTTATTGACAATAAGCAATCTGTAAGTCATTTTTACATATGGCTTTAACCAACATTTCAATTCATCCTTTAATGTATTTATGCACAATTTTTTTTAAGAGGCACGAATAATCTAACTAGCCAGATTATAGAAAGAATTGAAAGTTAGGCAGAGGAATTTAAATTTAATGATGTAGGAAATAGGAAATAATTGAATTTTCTGAGGCAAGAAATAGAAAAACAGCATGGTATCATCACAGTACAGGATTTTATGTCAGACCATCCTGGAATGGAATACTGTCACCACCAATATGGCCTTAGTATTTTCATTCGGTAATGAAGATCACATTACCTACTTCATAGAGCTGTCATTCAATAATAGATTCAACAAATACTGTGTTTCTGCTTTGTACTGGATGTCATTCAACAAAAAAACAACTCCATTATTTACCTTGTTATGCTCACAGTCTAGGGACAAATACAGAAATATGTAAGGAGAGAAACAAATTAATACTGATCAATCGTGGGGTCCCTGGGTGGCTTAGTCAGTTAAGACTTCATCTCAGGTCATGATCTCATGGTTCGTTCATGAATTTGAGCCACACTTTGGGCTCTGTGCTGATGGCTTGGAGACTAGAGCCTGCTTCAGATTTTGTGTTTCCTTCCCTCTCTGCCCCTCCCCTGCTTGCGCTCTGTCTCTATTTCTCTCAAAAGTAAATAAACCTTAAAGTTGTAGTCATTTGAATCTAATTTTAAAAAAATATAGTGAACAATTGTCATATAGGCTCAGAAGGAAATGAACAAGTAACAGAGAACTGGGGTTTGTATCTTTAATTTAAATGATCAGGAAAAGCGTCTCTAAAATGGTGACATTACTCATATGTGGAATTTAAGAAACAAAATAGATGAACATAGGGGAAGGGAAGGAAAAATAAAATAAGGATAAAAAAAGAGAGGAAGGCAAACCATAAGAGTCTCTTAAATACAGAGAACTGAGGGTTGCTGGAGGGGAGGTGGGTGGGGGAATGGGCTAAATGGATGATGGGCATTAAGGAGGGCACTTGTTGGGATGAGCACTGGGTGTTATATGTAAGTGATGAATCACTGAATTCTACTCCTGAAATCATTTTTATACTATATGTTAATGAACTTGTTTTTAAATAAAATTTTAAAAATTAACAAAAAGGAATAAATAAGAAAAGGGTTCTGTAGTGACAGGGGGCCCATCCATGTCCTCTTGATCCTTAACATTCTACTGTGTGCCCATGATCCAAGTGCAAGAACTGTTGAATCCTCTTGAGAACATTCTTTCAGCAAGTGTTCAGGGCAGCCTACAACTATAAAGAGGTAAATGACTCAGGTGTAAATTCAGTCATTGACAGATGGGAGTGGGAGAATAAATAGCTCACCTTCCTTACTACTCCCCATACCCACTTGATGTATGTTCCATACAGATACAGCTTAAGTTGTCCAGAGTGGCATTGGCTTCATTAAACACCATTTACTGGCTTTTTTCCCTTCCCTATTTCATTTCTTTACTCTTAAACTGGTGTTTCATAGGTTTGATTCCTAAATAAAGCATGTATTATCAAATTTATGTCTTTTGCAGAATCTATGGCAGGGGGAAACCAACCTGAGAGAAATATCATCTCTAGCCACTTAGGATAATATCTGGAACAGAATATGTACTTAGTAAATGCTAGTTCTCCGTTTCCTCACCCTTGTTCCCACAGTCAAGCATGCATGATGAAATGTTTTAGAAAGTCATCTCTAGACTTTATAGATTTGGAGGTTGCTAAAGTTAGTGCTGGAGACCAGTGAGGAAGCAACAACCACTTTAGAACTGACAAAAAAGCAATAAAAACCCAGTCAGGCCAGTGTGAGATGCCAGGAAAATTTAGTTAACAATGGCCTGTTTATATTCTTTTGTATTCTTCACTGCACATTATATACTCTGCTGGACTATGTACTTCAATGGAATATTATAAGATAGTAGTGGTGCCATAAAGATATCACTGGGTAAGAAAAATTACATATACTTTAGGCCAATAAAAGTAGGCTGAGAGACCAAAGCATTCTATAAGATTGGTCAGAGCTTATAAGAGCTTCTTCTTTTATCTGTCATACTAGGCCTGTCAGGTGGCAGTAGCAGAGGAAATGTGGAATGTCCTCTGATCTCCATCAGCACTCAAACCTGCTATAATACATAGTTGACCCTCTAACAGTATGGGGATTAAGGACGTCAATTACCCCCCCCCCCCCATGCAGTCAAAAATCTGCATATAACTTTTGAGTCTTCGAAAGCTAGCTACTGTAGCCTTCTGTTGAATGGAACCCTTATCAATAACATAAATAGGGGCAGCTAGGTGCCTCAGTCAGTTAAGCATCTGACCTCTGCTTACGTCCTGATCTCATGGCTCAGAAGTTTGGACCCTGCATTGGGCCTGTGCTGACAGCTCAGAGCCTGAAGCCTGCTTCAGATTCTGTGTCTCTCTCTCTCTCTGCCCCTCCCCCACTCACACTCTGTGTCTCTCTCTCTCTCTCAAAAATAAATAAACATTAAAAAATTAAAAAAATAAATAGTTGATAAACACATATTTGTATATTACAAATATATTACATGTGTTATATACTATATTCCCCCAATAAAGAAGCTAGAGAAAAGGAAATATTATTACTAAATCATAAGACAAAATACATTTACAGTATTGTACTGTTAAAAGGCCTCAGATAAGCAGACCCACACAGTTCAAATGCATGTTGTTCAAGGATCAACTGTGCATATAATGCATAAAATTAAAGTAAAACCAGTGTGCTTACTATGTAAGTACATTTTCAAGTCAGGTATTCCTTGTCTTCTAACTCATTTTCCACTTCTAAGCTAGCCTTAAACAGATAACCTGAAGATTCTATTGACTCTTGAAATTTTTAAAAATTTATTTCCTACCAGGGCATACAACATCTGATCTGTCACCTCCTTATGTCTCAATCTATTCTCGGTTTACTCTCCTTCATGCTTTTTAGGGTCAGTCATAATGGCCATTATTTAGTTCCTCAAAGTATGCCACATGCATTAGTGTCTTTTTGAATGTTGATCTTTCTTCCTGAAATTTAATTATCAACTGTTTACATAAATGGGTCTTTTTCATTCTTTAGGTGTCTGCTTAATTGTTATCTTCTCAGTGAGGCCTTCCTTGACCGCCTTATCTGAGATGTATCAGTTAGCTATTACTACAGTAATACTGCATAACAAACAACAAAATCTCAGTGGCATGCAATAATGAATATTTTTTTAGCCCAAGTATTTGGCGGTTGTTCAGGGATCTGTCAAGGCAGTCTGGGCTTTACTCAGTGTCTCTGCTGATTTGTTCATGTCTGGAAGTCAGATGGAAGTCAGCTGATCTATGATGACTCCGCTATACAACTCTGCTCCATATATTTCTCATTTTCCTCCCAGGACCACTGGGCTCATCTGAGCATGTTCATGTCATAGTTCTTATACATGACAGAGGTGTAATAGTATGAACAGAAACACATAAGGCCGTTTAAGGCCTAGAATCAGAACTGGTCCACCATTATTTGCACCTGTTAAATTGACTAGAGCAAGTCACAGAAACAAACCCAATATCGGTGGTGTATTCCTCCCATGGGAATAAGAGGGGTGGGAAGGAAACACATCTAAATACGTATGATCCAGTATACTGTAGAAGGTCTCCTTTTTTTTTTTTTTTTTTTTAATTCCAGTTCAAAGTGCTCAGTTTATTGCCTGCCAAGCAATTTTGGCTTTTTGTATTCAATTGTCTAGTGTTTGTCTCACCCATGAAATTTTATATTATATGAGAAAGGAAGAACAGACTGTATTGTGGTAACAAATTAAACCCCAAATATCAGCAGTTCTGTGCTTGTCTATTCTTCCTTCCTCCTCCCTGTAGAGTTTAAGGGATGTGGAGAGGGGAGTAAATATAAAAGGATACACAAAATGCTTATAGTGATTCACAAGGCTCTGTCGTATTTGGTCTTTTTATTGGCCTTCAGGGAAATACATACAGGAAAGAAACTTAAAGAATCTTGGTTTTGTACATTGAAATTCAATTAAAATCTGATAAAATATATAAAATGTTCAGGGCATCTAAGGCACTGATTACTGAGCCAGAGCCTTCAGCAAACTTTCAGATTGTGCTGAGTGCCCCCACCCCAACCCCAGCTCCCATAGCAAAATGTGTGCACTTCTGTCATATCCTGTCTCAGTTTATACTTAAATATGCTTTGGATCTCTCTCCCTCAATTATCAGCTCTTCTAGGGTTTATTCATAATTTATCTGAAAGCCCACACAGGCTAGATATCTAGAAGGCCTTAGTCTCATACTGGAAATTCTGTTTTGCCCTCCAGTTTCTGAAAAGCCTTTGTATCTGAACTTGCAGTCTCCGTCTTTAAAGTCAAATGACTTACAGCGCCACTACTAAGACATCTTTTGCTCCCCTCAGGTCTCACAAACCCAGTTTTAAGTGTTTGCTCTCAGTGCTTTCTGGAAAACCATCCACGTCGAATTCTTATAGGTTGATACTTGCAAAATGTGACAATAAATCCTAATGAATTTTCTGAAGATACTGATGACTTTCAAAATATCTTCACTTGCAAAGGAGGGCTGTGGTGAAATTCCTCCTAAAATAATGAGCAGACTATGGCTATCTAAAATTTCTTTCAACTTTGTAATTCATCCTAAGTATGTTCTCTACCATAAGTCTTGCCTGGGTTGATATTATCAAGTTTCTGTGATAAGCAGAGTCTGTACTTCATTAGCTCTGAGAACATTACTGGGATTAAATAGTTAATGACTATTAGTAATCACATCACAGAAACACTAAGAGAACATTAACCATGAGACAGGGTTAAACTTCTTAGCCAATTCAGTATCTATTTCACAGCATTTTTGACATTTCAAACCCTCTGAATTTTTCATTTATCCAGTAGTAGTTTTAAACCTGTCTAAAATTTTAGTGTTATCAAGAATACTCACTGTGCCCTCTGGATACAATAGGTTATTTTAATGAACATTTAAACACTTGTATTAGGCAGTCTCAGTTAAATATAATTGAAATGTGAACCTGGGAGTTGTGCTTAGCATCCAAATCTGTCCTGTTTACTGGGTAGTCATAGCTCAACGGCTGTACCAACACTTGTTAAATATTACAGAGTCTCCAGAGTGATAGACACTGATTAGAAGCATAACTGAGCATGGACTTGCCCCTCTGGAGGCCATGTTTTAAGCAGTAACCTATACCTTAAGGGCTTTTCACATGCACTTTGTACTTTTGAGTACCAAGTTGAAGATGCAGGTCAAACTGGGATCAGTGCAGCTCAGACTATCAGAAGATATGAACAGTTTGGGGAAGAATAGGGCTGTAATAAGGAGCACTAGCTAGTGATAATTAGCATCCATTTAATGCATAACATGGATTTTTTTGGGTCACCATTTACATACACTTTAGGAACTGAGTGAGTAGGTTATATTGCAAGACTGTTGACTGAAAAACTGGAAACCAAAAATACCACAAAATGAGTGTACCCCCAAAGCAAGGAACCTTTCAAAAGAATTGCACACAATGCTTCCATATGTAAGATCTTGCTCTAAGTCTTTTAAAATGGACTTTAACCTGGGGCTCAAGCACTTAGCCAAACATAGAATATACCGACACGGACAGTGATAGTGCTGGGGTAAAAAAAAAAAAAAAAAAAAAAAAATAACCCTGGAAAATTCTGTTCCTTTTAAGCATCTTAAGTTATTTAGTAAAAGGTTACCATCAAAGCTGGTATGCTAGTCTCTATTATAACCAAGTTCCTTCAACATCAGCCTTAAAAATGTGGTTTTACCTGTAACTAAGTATTTTAGGTCATTTACAAAAGATAAATAAAATACTGTTTTAAAACAGTGTGTGTCCCCCTAACATTGTTTCCATTTCCTGCTGAGTGTGCATGTCCCACTAGCCATGGCAAGGTCCTGGAGAGCCTAAAATTAAGTCCTCCATTAAGAGAAACCTCAGGCTGCACGTAGCCCCAGTTCCAGGAAAAGCTTCAGATTGTTCAAGGCTAAAGCCATCCTCGGGCCGCCCTCAGATCAGCTAATCAAAAAAACATTCCTATGGTCTGAGTCAAGGCTGGGAACTGCAAACAGTTATTTTATACAAACTAGCCAATTTCTCACCGCTTGCCTGAACCCCACGTGGGCCCTTTGAACTCACCTCATAATTGGTCATTTTCAAAGGATTCTCAAAAGTCATGATTGGGTCCCACCAAAAGTAATGAACACCTCACAGATACTGAATGGTCAAAGCTGTTTCCATGGGTGCTATACAATCGTAATTGGTGCTTAGATGATGATGCTATACATACTATAACACCCCCATCCCTTACCCCTTAAAAACCCTGTTCACTATTGTTCTTCGCTTCACCTTCTGCCACTACACCGGGAGGTGGATGAGCCCCTGCTCAAGCTTGTAATAAAGACTCTTATGTACTTGCATCGGTGTTGGCTCCTTGGGGGTATCAGGGGACTTGAGAATCGGGCACAACAGTCCAATTCCAGTGATTTGCAAATAACAAAAGCAAATCTACTCATTCATAAAATAATGTAACTATATATTACACTATAGTAATATAATGATATTATTATTATAGTATAATACAGCATAGTATACTATAGTGTCCTATAGTATAATAATATAACTATAATAATAATTCTGACATATTTTTTATTATATTGAATGGTGAATCTTCCTGAAGTAGAGGGGCAATTTTTATTTTCAACAAAGTAGCAAGAAGTAAACAGAAAACAAAAACATAATAATTTAAAGTATATATCACTTTTTTAAGCACTAGAATAGTATATTGTAAGCTTGTAGTTTTACTTGTTACAATAAAACAAAATGATAACTAACACTGATATCCTAAGTAGTGTGCTTAGCTATTAAAAACTTACTTTATATTATTTTTTTAAGAACTATTTGAGACACTTAAGGTTAATTATTATCTCTGCTCTACAGGTAAAGGAGTTACAACAGATGATTCCAGTTTTCTAATCTAGACTCTAGGCTCCGTTAAATGGTAAAGCAGACTGCATCTTTGTAGTTTTACAAAATTCAGTATGCTATGTTGCAGGCTGAAAGCATTTCATTATGTAACCTGCGATGGTGGAATGTAAATCATTAATTTTAGTACAAAAGTTAAAAGGCAAAAGTATTAATAATACAAAATTATTAATTTCTATTTCATTTTAATAATGCATCTAAAATCAGAAAATTACTTCAACTTAAACGCAGGGTTTGCTAAGCTTTATTTTAAAATTGTGCATTTTATACAAGTAAATAATTACATCAATTAAATAAGTGTAATCTCCAGCATTTTATTGCTGTTTATATATTTCACTACAGTTTTTATCTTCCAAAATATCTTTTAGAGTCTTAATTTCAAAAAGAGATTTTTTTTAGTACCTGGATGTTACCATGTACAAATGACTTTATTAAGCAGATCTGGAATATTTCCCTGGTCCTTTAATTCCCCGTTTTAAATTTTTTATTAGAAAATTGCACTAAATAATATCAACAAAACTTTCTTTTATGACTCCTAAAACACATCAGGCACCGTCTGACTCTGTGTCAACTAGATCCTTCTCTGTTCCATTGATAAATGGAAGTTCCGTATGATGAGGCTTTTGGGGGTGACAGTGAGGTTTGTGTGGTCCGGAGCTGATGGCCAAGAAAGAATTCTTAAAGATGTCATTGGTGCAAAAAAATGATTTTATTGAAGCATGGGGACAGGACTCATGGGTAGGAAGAGCTGCCCTGGAACCAAAAGGAGAGACTGGTTATATACTATGGAGTTGGGGGAGGTAAATCCAGGGGAAGTTTTCAGTGAGATTTTCATATGCTAAAGAAGACTTCCTGGATATTGGAGGCCTAGCTATTGTCAAACTAGGGTTGTTTTTCCCAAAGCAATAGCATTAAGACAGTAGGGAGTTTCGGGAGAATCATTTTACTCTACCAGCCTCAAGTATTTGTCAAAGGGTTGCAGGTTAGAAGGAAATTTTGTTTTATCTGCCATTTCCTTCTGCCTTTGTTTCCCACATCACTTTGGAGGGATGATGGAGACTTGGGTCCTGCAGGACTCTGATCTCTGTCAGTTACCTTTTCTTTTTCCCCTTTCCTTTGTTCTTGGGCAGCCAGGAATATCATACATATCCCACCTGGAGGTGTTGGGTGGGGAGTTTGAGGCCTGTCAGCTTGCCTTACGTTCCCTCATCACCATATAGTCCTGACTTAAACATTTAATAATTATATCAAAATCCTTGGGTTTTATAAGTATGAAGGCTTTACATTAAGTAGTCAAACAAATAATTTCAAGGTGTCATTTTCTTATGTCCCATGTCAACCATAGCTTGTAACGTATTGAACGCAATCTACAATACTAGATACATGTGCATTAATCTCATTAAAGTCACTTTAAAAATAAATTTGACTATTACAAATGCATATGTGTGTTCTAGGCTGTGTTGTTTTAATTGTCATATGTCGAACACATTAAGCTATGAGTATTCACACACATAATAAGTGGCAGTGTCAAAGCATTTTGTTTTAATTATCATTGGGAATTAATCAGGGTTTAAGGTGTAATAGTAAAAACATAAAACTTCATTCAAAATAATTAGAGGGAAGGCAACTCTGACTTGTAAGAATCTAAATTATGAAATAATTTAAAAGAAATTCTGTTTTCATAATTTTTAAAAGCGAGGTAAAAATAACATTTCACATTTATTATGTAATTATTAGGAATCAAACAGACAGAGAAGAAAATCACTATACAAAGAATCTTCCTTGCAGATACCGAATTGTTTTCACAAGGAATATCAGACAATAGTATCATCCTTTGTTCCACACTGAATTTATATATTCAAAGCTCAAATATTTAAAGTGGTAGTGTTTGTGGAATTATTCTGATTAGGATGTGTAACCTGACAATTAGAAAAACATCTGATTAAGCTCTTCACATTCCATTCTTGCTTATTATGTTCATTTAGATGCATTTGTCAATTTATAAGTACAGTTAATTAAAATTTTTTAAATTTTCTTTTTTTTTTTTTAAAGGAGCCCGCTACATGAAAAAAATGCAAGTCAAAGTGGTCACAACCTAGAAGTCTGCAGAGACAGGAATAACTAGCAAGTAGATACTGTTATTTTACTATGCTTAAGTATATAGAATTCAGTAGTGTTCTGGGAATTTTACTCTATTATTACAAATAGTCTTGTAATTTTAAATTCATATTTAGTAGTATTTGTGTCAACTATATTACATCACAAAAATAGTTAGGAAGAAAAATGGTAACTATGGATTTCAGGAAACAGATTTTTGGTCAATAATAATCAAATGATTTTGGTCAGAAAGATGAGTTTAAATACTGTATCTTTTCCTAGGTTTTAATTTTAGAGACCTAATTCAACAATATATTCCTTTCTGAAAAGAATGAGAATCTTCCTGTATCTTGCAACATATTCAACTACTATATAAATGTATTAATTCTTCTCATAAACCATTAATAGGAATTATAATACAATCATGCTTTTAAGAAATAGAATGAAATTACATTCACTTTTGAAGGTTACATTTTAAAATTTCAAGGTGATATCAAATGAAATCCAGACATAAAGCAGGAATTTTCCATTTATCAGTACTCACTGACATTTTCAAGAAATGAAATAGGAGGTTCAATGATAAAAGCATGTAATGTTTGGATGAATGGATTTTAAAAAAGAGTTAAGAATGTGGAAAGGGTAAATAAGATTATTTGAATAGCAAGAAGAATCTTTGAAAATCTCATTGTTCCATATTAAAGTGTTTGTAGCTGATTCTTTCTCCTCAAATGCATCTTGAAGATTGTAATAGAATCAGAAAATGTTAGAGATAAAAGTATTTTAGAAAGTATTTACATCAAGTTTTTTTATTGGTATGGATTAAGAAAATAAGTCTGCACTTGGAAACTGAATTCACATGTTAAAATTACATATATACACACACATAAATACATTTATGCACGTATATACATCATATACATGTATTTAGGATAATAATATAGTTCTTAATTTAACAGATACTTTACAATGGATGGTGATTAAAATATGTCTGCAAAGAAAAATCTGTAAGAAATTATGGCAGTTTCCATCATCAGAATTTTTAGAAATTATACATTTTTTTACTTAAAATTATATAGTAGTATAAATTTCTATAATTATAGACATCATTTAAATATTGCATTTCAATTCCTTAACAGCACAGATTTCTAAAAAAATTATATAAGCCAAAAGAAGTTTCTTCCCTTTCAGTCTTTTTGTAAGGCTTATAAATGATAAATCATGGATGATAAACACCTAACATACAAATTATGTCAAATGTTTATACAATTGAAACCACACATTTTGATATGAAGAATGCTAAACAGTAATTCAAGAAACACCTCAAACATAAAAAGCATGAGTGAAAACCTAATGAACCTGGTTTATAAACTTAGATTTTTTATCTTAGGATGTCATACAGTGATATAAGCTAACATTGTAAGGTGTAAGAATTTTGAAATTCAAAATTCAGACTTTTAAATAGTTCACTTGGGCTGTCTTTGTATTAAAGGAGAGAAACTTCTGAAAATATGTTTAGAAATACCTTGGTAATAGCATCAATTTCATCTCAGAAGGAAATGAAGAAGATTATAATTTAAAAAGTATTGAAGAACTTAAAAGAAGAATTATTTTTAAAAAGAAAAACATCTGGAAGATGAGAGAGTGATGGGGGGAGCCCAGGAAACTGACACTAAAGTGATGGCATTAGAGAGAGAGAGGAAGACTTTGATTTGAAACAATACCCTCTTCACTGGATTCTATAGAAACTTTGGATGCATAGTGGCCCCATTATTGAAATCTGGAGCATTAAGAGAAGAGCAGTTTACTTTCAGTATAAGATGAAAATGGTAACTTTAGTTCAGAATGTGAAGTTCATGTGCCTGGAACATAGAAAAATGAGGACATCACAGAGTTGATGGAAATGCAGAACTGGAGGTGGGAGTAGAAGACTTTTCTGAATAGACTCAGTGGTTGAAGCCACCAGGATTTCATCAGGCAGAATACATGTACACAGTGGAAGGGGAATATTATCATAGGTATCAACCTAGGATCAATGTTCAATCATCAAAATTCTGTTTAGAGAAAAAGGAGTCAGCCACAAAAACTGAGCAATAGTCATCAGTAAGAGGAAAACTGGCTTCCAGTGTTTTGTTCTGTTTTTTAAAGAAACAAAAGAAGCAGAAACATTCATAAAGGTTAGCCCTGTGAAATGCTGCTGAGAAGCCTTGGAGGAGGATGACAGAGCTAGAAAATACTTTTAGATATTTCAGTCAGTGATTGGGAACCCCATGGAGATATTCTAGCTTTAATGGCCAGATGAATTTGTGAATCCTTTTCAATGTAGGACCTTTATTCTTTACCTTATCTCCTTCGTATATCAATCCCAATAACAGAATTATGTTTTCCAGATTTATCTTGCATAGTTTCATCATTTTTTAAATTTAAAAAATTTTTAAATTTATTTCTGAGAGAGAGAGAGACAGCATGAGCAGGGGAGGGTCAGAGAGAGAGGGAGACACAGAATCTGAAACAGGCTCCAGGCTCTGAGACAGCTGTTAGCACAGAGCCTGACGCGGGGCTTGAACTCACGAACCTTGAGATCATGACCTGAGCTGAAGTAGGAGGCTTAACTGACTGAGCCACCCAGGTGCCCTCATAGTTTCATATTTTTAACTCAGATTTGCTTGTTCTCAGAATATCATTATAATTTCCTGAAACTTCTTCTGATTTGAATAGCTAATTCAATGTAATGTATTTTGGCTAAAAGAAATCTTTATTCTAGGTATTCTTATCAAGTATATATGGCCCATTATTATTTCCTGTAGTAATCTCATAAATGATTTCCCATAGTAGACTGACAAATACTCCATTTGCCTCTGTTGGGAAAAGCCCAGTCCTTCTCCTGTGTTCCTTCTTTGCTCTCATATGACTGCCATCCTCACAACAATTCTGACATGTCTGTCTTTCATTTCTTCCTACATGTCTGTGTTTCCATTTGGAAATACTTTTAATCCTGCCCGAAGAATTCTATTTAGCATTTCTTTTAGTGCCAATGTGCTAGAAATAAATTTTCTCTTTTTTTACTTCTCTGAAACTTTTTCTTTCTTTGTTGTTTCTAAACATTTTTTTAGTGGTTATAGATTTTTTTTCAATAGTTCAAAGATACCATTCCATTGTATTGTAGCTCCCTTCTTTCTGTTGGGAAGAAATCCGTCAGTCTTATTGGTGCTTCTTTGATGGTGATTTGTTTTATTGTTTAAAAGAGTTATAAGGAAAACTTTAAATTGCTTTTAAATTATGGCAAAATACACATAACATAAAATTTACCATCTCAGCCATTTTTAAGTAGACACTTTAGTGTTATTCAGTACACTCACACTGGGTTTTTGTTTTTGTTTTTTTAACATTTATTTATTTTTGAGAGACAGACAGAGCAAGCATAAGCCGGGAGGGGCAGAAAGAGAGGGAGACACAGAATCTGAAGCAGGCTCCAGGCTCTGAGCTGTCAGCACAGAGCCCGATACGGGGCTCGAAATCACGGACCTTGAGATCATGATCTGAGCCGAAGTTGGACGCTTAACTGACTGAGCCACCCAGGCGCCCCCAAATTATTTACAACCATCATCACGAGCCATCTCCATAACTCTTTTCATATTGCAAAACTGAAACTTTTTACCTATTAAGCAATAACTCCCCATACTTCTTCCCCTTTCCTAGCCCCTGGAAGCCACCATTTCTACTTTATCTGAATTTGACTACTCTAAAAACCTCATCTAAGTGGGATCCTAGGTATTTGTACTTTTGTGATTGGTTTATTTCATTAAGCATGTGTCAGAATCCTCTTCCTTTTAAGGTCAAATAATATTCCATTCTATGTATATACCACATATTGGTTATCCATTCATCTATTGGTGAATACTTGGGTTGCTTCCACTTTTTGACTATTGTGATTATTGCTGCTGTGAACATAGGTGTAGAAATATCTCTTCCAACCCAAGCCTTCAATTCTTTTGGGTGTATACCCAGAAGTGAAATTGCTGGATTATATGATAATTCTGTTTTTAGTTTTCTGAGGAATTGCCGTATTGTTTTCCATAGTGGCTGCACCATTTTGCATTCCCACCTGGTATAAAAATCAAGCTAATTTTTCCACATCTTAGCCAACACCCATTTGTGTGTGTGTATGCCTGTGTGGGTGTTTAATGGTAGCCATCTTAATGGATATGAAATGGTATCTTATTGTAGTTTCAATTTCCATTTATCTTGTAATGAGTGCTTGAGTATCTTTTCATGTACTTATTTGCCTATCGTATACCTTCTTTGGATAAATGTCCATTCAAATCCTTTGCCTAATTTTTAATTGAGCTGGTTTTGGTTATTATTACAACTTTTTAAGATTCTCAACTGAAATCTTGGTGTATTTACTATGATTCTTACCCCTCATGAATTTGTTGATAAGTCAGGACATTCTGCTCTGTGTTTCAGAGGTTTTTATCTAAAACTCTAGTTTTCTGTGTCATGAAGCATTAAAATACACCAATGACTCTCTTCTCAAAAGAGAGTATACATTTAAGCTTCCTCAATTCTCCAATGTTTATGTTAGGCTCTCCAGACCATCCAAAGCCGTTATTTGTCTTTCCCCAGTTGTGGCCCTCTGATCAAACTAAACCCAGATTATCAGACTCTATTTTCTATCATTGAATTGGCAAATGCTTCCAGAGAAAGGAGCTGATCTGGGCATCAAAAGCTCCTTTCTCTTTGGTTCTCCCCACGCTGAAAACTTACACAACACATAGCTTTTTTGCTTCCTCAGCTCTTTGAATCATTAAAACATATGTTTACATTTACATGGCTTTTCTAGTTTCTGTCTCTAGAAGCATTGATGCTGCTAAAAAAACACTTTGTATGTGCATTGTTTTTGTGTATCATGGAAACTACATGTCAAGTAGCATAGATTAATGTCTTCTCTTCATTTCTTCCTCTTTTTTCTGTTAGAATTCTTTCTAAAGTAGACTTTTTTTTTTTAAGAGCAATTTTAGGTTTAAGTGGAAAGTACTGAGAGTTCCCATGTATCACCTGATTCCATAGATGCATAGCCTCCCATAGTATGAACATGCCTCACCAGAGTGGTATGTTTGTTAAAATCAGTGTTGACATATCATTATCATCCAAAGTTCATAGTTTACATTAGGCTTCACTCTTGGTGTACATTCTATGGATTTGGACAAATGTATGATGACATTCATCATTATAGTATCACAGAGAATAGTTTCACTCCCCTGAAAGTCCTCTGTCTTACATGCCTCCTAATCCCTGACAACTGCTGACCTTTTTACTATCTGTTGTTTTGCCTTTTCTAGAATGTCATATAGTTGAAATCCAACAGTATATAACCTTTTCAGATTGACTTCTTTCACATAATAGTATGCATTTAAGTTTCCTCAGTATCCTTTCATGGCTTAATAGATTATTTTTTCTAGTACTGAATAGCATTTCATTATACAGATGTACTATAGTTTATTTATCCATTCACAATGTATTTTTTTTTTTACAATTGTATTGGATTCTATGATATTTGGCTACATTTTATTAAACAATCCCCTACTCAGGGAAGATTTACTCTATTTCCAAATTTTTGCCTCTTAATATAATGGTATATGAGCTAACTTGAATATATCCTCATTTGTTTATTTGTGTTTCCAAGGAGGAGCATACCCAGATATAAGCTTGCTAGGACATAAATACACTTTACATATGTAAATTTGTATATATAACTTTAAAATTACATTATTTTATTTTCATATAGGATAAGGTTTTTAAATACTTTCATTGTGGTAAAATACACATAACATAAAATTTACCATGTTTAAGTATAGAATTCACTTGGCATTAATTACATTAGTATTGTTGTACATCAATGTAACTGGTATTGTCAGTTTCTTATATAGATTTCCAGAGATCTCTCTCCAATGTATAAGCCTATGTATACACACATACATATTTTTTCTTTTTTTTTTCCCTTAGTTTACAGCATATTTGGGAACTGTCTGATACCTTTTTTTCCCCACTAAGGAAAAAATATTGGATATACTTTCATGTCTGTTTTTAAAGAACTTCTTATTTTATTTTCATTTTTCACAATCTCCTTAATAGCATATTGTGTGGATTTATATCACTCCCAGTCTTTTGCTATCACAAAAATACTACTCTGAATGATCATATGCGTAGCTTATTTTGCATCTGTACAAACATATCATGGTAAGAGTGGAATTGCTATATACAAGGTCCTGCCTTTTTGTAATTTTGGTAGAATTTGTAAAATTTACCTGCATAGGGCTTGTTCCAATTTTTACCATTATCCATAATGTGACACACATGACTTTCTATATTTATTAGGTGAATATTGTACTCAAAAGCTACAATGATTTAGAGTGTCACAGGTATGTAAATATCCTTTCCCCACATTGCTACTCAGAAATGTTATAATCACTTTTTTCTTATTTTTCTCATTTTATTGCATATAAAGTAATAATCAGAATTACTTCAGATTGCACTTTTGTGACTACCAGAGAGATTAACCATTGTTTCATATGTACATTAGTCACATGCTCTTCTGCAATGTGTATATTGAGATATTTTGCCTACCTTTGTATTGTGTTAACTTTTTCTTATCACTTTGTAACTGATATTTTTATATTATATATACCAGCCCATTTTTCTGTCATATATATTGCATATATTTCCCTCACCTAACGTGTGATTTTGCTTATGTTGGTTTTTGTCATATTTTTTTCCCTAGTGTCTGGGGCAAATACATTTTTCTTATCTGATGGAATTCATTCATTTTTGCCATAATACTTCTATAAATAATTTATATTGGTATTTACTTCTTTAGAAGCAGTTGGATATTTCAAAAAGATTATGACAGGACATCTGCCTTCCTAAATTATTTCATTATTTTAATCTTAATTCACTTTTGATTATGAGAGAGTTTTTACAATTATGGAACATTTTATATTTAATGTGGAATACAAAGATAATTTCATATTAAAATTTTTTTAATTTTATATAGAGAGGGCAAGTGCAATGTGGGGAGGGACAGAGGGAGAGAGACAGAAAGAGAGAGAGAGAGAGAGAATAAATCTTAAGCAGGCTCTACACTCAGTGCAGAGCCTAATGCATAGCTCAATCCCATGGCATGGGATCATGACCTGAGTTAAAATCAGGAGTTGGACACACAACAGACTGAGCCACCCCGGTGCCCCTAAAGATGATTTCATACTTTTATAGCAGCACCAACCTGAAAATGTTATTTTACAGATAAAAGATGTCAATAAATGAGAGATAGTAAACCTCATTTGAGGTTTACTGGGTTAACAGAAAAAAAGCAGCACAAAATGCCAAGATGGGAAGAAGAATATTGGTGTTTTTTTCAGTTTTTCTGATTCTAAATAAGTTTCATAAAGTCCTTGGGTTATCTCTTACCTATCTCCATGTTTTATTTGCTAGTTTCTACAAATTTTTAGGAAGATCACTGGGAAATTAAAGCTTTTCCTCTTATCACTATTCATCTTCTGTGATATTTAGAGTCTCCTATTCTTTTCAAGTTACAGTCTTTGAGATGTAAAAGGGTAACAGAGATGTCTAAACCATTAAGACTGCAGGGTCTAGTGGTTGAAGTGCATATTCTGGAGTTGAATTATCGAATTTAAAACCCAGCACTTCCATTTAACGCTGTATAAAATAGAGCACATTCCTTAATTTTGCATTGCTTCTGTTTCTTCATATGTAAAATGAACATAATAATTGCACTTAACCTCATAAGATTGTCTAGGTGTTGTGAATGAAGCAGCAAATGAAAATGACAAAACTCATTCCTTATAAATGAGGAATTTTGAGCTATTCATATAAAATATAAATTTGCAGGGCGCCTGGGTGACTTAGTCGGTTGAGCGTCCGACTTTCGCTTAGGTCATGATCTCCCGGTTCTGGGTTCGAACCCGCGTCGGGCTCTGTGCTGACTGCCAGCTCAGAGCCTGGAGCCTATTTCAGAGTCTGTATTTCCCTCTCTCTCTGACCTTCCCCTGCTCATGCTGTCTCTCTCTCTCTCTTCCCTAGAAATAAATAAAAATATTAAAAAAATTAAAACAAAAAAAATAAAATAAAATATAAATTTGAGAACAGTATGAGAAATAGATTGGCATAAGAAGCAACAGGACACATGGCACATAGTAAGCACATAATATATAAATAAAGAAAAAAGAAACAGACTTAAATATAGAGAACAAACTGATGGTTGCCAGAGGGGAGGTAGGTGAGATGATGGGTAAAATAAGTGAAGGAGATTGAGTACACTTCTTATGGGGAGCACTGAGTAATGAATAGAACTATTGTGTCATTACATTGAACAAAACTAGTATACCATTGCATGTTAATTATACTTGAATTAAAAATCCCCAAAAATCATTAAAATCAAAAATAAAATAACTGTTTAAGATTCAATAAATATAAATCAAACAAATCTATTTCAAAAGAAAGCATATTTAAAGCAGAATTGTATTCAAACCTTAACCGATTCTAAATTATTTTGAAAAAAGAGTTTTCATTTATAGTTTGTAAAGAAGAATATAACATTAGAAAATTACACCCAAAAAAAGACAAATTTGTGTTATTTTTAAATAGGATTTATTTATTCAACCAATATTTATTGACCATTTACTGCATGCTTAGTGCTGGGGTTATAGCAGTAAATAAAACATGAAATCCACATCCTCGTGGGTGTGTGTGTCTTGCACAAAGGAGTGATAGTTTAGGCCTTTGAATTTGAAAGACAAATCCTGAGAACTGTGCGAAATATGGATTGGAATCAGGAGAAACAGGAGATGTAGAAATCACTCAAGAGGTTGTGTCTCTTCTGAGGTGAGAAGCCAGAGGTCTGTACTTATAAATAGCAGAGAGACTTACAAAAATTATACAATTATATTACTTAATTTTTGTAAATAAAATCATTCCAATATACTATAGGGATTTGCTATTTTTAAACAAATCCTCTTCAACTGTTTTCACCAATAATTACATATTCCTTTATTTGGTTTATGTATTTTGTTTCCTTTAAAATGTAGTAAGCCTATACTACTTTAAAAAAAAATATCTAACCTATACCACCTCCAAGTGAATATCTTACGAAAGTGTATCAGTCATGTTTGCGAGACAATCAGAGAGAAATTTAAAACAATTTAATATGGTTTATTGAGAATAACCTAAAATTGATAACCAACTCTTACAGATTACAGGTGGCATCTATAGGGACAGATATTTGAATTGTAAAGGATGAAATTGATGCCATCATTCTTCAAATCCTATAATGTCTGTATATAACTTAGGTGTCAAAGGTTTTGAATATTACGAGAGGAAATAAGTCACTAAATGCTGGGGTGAGCCACAAAATAGTGATTGTAGGAGAGGGAAGCTAGAGGGAAGCAGTGAGGTTGACACAAATCGTACTTGACTGTCAAGGCCACGATAAGCAGAGAGAGAATATGGCCAGCTGCATACCCCAGGCTCCTGGCCAGACGTATGCTCCCCTGGGGATCTCGGCATGACCCAGCAACCTGGCTTCTGCGTCGTGAGGTGTTCTGATGCCAGTCGAATGAGTTCCCAGGGCTGCCATATCTCTCTGACTCTATTCCTAAATTTCCTCTGCTGAACAAAGAGCCCACTTCCTAACTGCTGTCTGACTGAGTACTTTTTAGCTAGAATTTAATACTTGAGTTTAGTTGTTTAAAGCATAGTTGGAGCAATAAACCTGGAGAGGAAAGGAAGGGCAAGAGAGAGAACATGACGTTTACTGAGTAACTTTTATGTAGTCCAAGTACATTTATACACAAACTTTCTCACTTAGCCCTAATGATATCTCTATAAGAGAGAGGAGGGACTGAGCTGCAGAGAAGTTAGTTAAGTGACTTTTCACAGCAACCACGGTTAACTAAAGGGATAATCAGCATCACAGTCTGTTTGTATATGACTCAAAGACCACTCTCTTTTGACTGTATTGCCAGGAAGAAAGTTTGCATGAGGGAAACTGGATGGAGAAAACATCATAAAATTTTATGACCATTATAAAACTGTAGAGTCATAGGTTTATGAAATAGAAATGAAATAACTCCTTCTTAAAGCAACAACAATGGGACAATGACAGTAGTAGTAAGCATTGATGCACTGAATGTGGTACCTCTGGTCATAGTGTAAAGGGTAAACTGGTGAGGATCATGATGGGAGGGAGGAAGAATGTCTATCAGGAGCAGCATGCAATATACAGGGACCAATACCTTGTGGGTTTTTGAAATATAGGACAGAGATTTGATGTTTGGATTCAGGAGGTTTTACTATGGAGATGGGGACTAAAGCCAAGGATGTACATGAGATTTCCCAAGAAAAAGTACAAACCAAAGTAAGAAGAGAACTGAAAGCAAAACTTGGGTTAAAACCAAAACCAAAAATGAAAAACGCTTAAAGAGGTAGGAAGAGAACCAGTGTAAAGCAGATTCATGTAAGCAAGAGAGTAAAGAATACTAAGGGGAAAACAATGATCAACAGAGTTAGATAAAAACTACAAAGTCTACAGGTTCATAGAATCTGGTGGTTAAGATATTGTCGGGAACCTGCAGAGAACTTTATAACACTGTAGAGTAAGGAATCAAATGTGTCAGAGATTGGACTCCTTGGAAACAGGCTCCAAGAATAAAGATAAGGATTACTGGAGAGTGCTGCTGAGTAGAGAGACATATTAAACTAGTGAGGTTGTAACAGGTTGTAACAGGCTTCAACAGAGCCTATTAGTAGCAGCTGAGGAAACCCTTCAGAATTATGCCAAAGTGAGAAAAGGTGGCTGGGTTTTTGAACCAGCATACACCAGTTATACCAGAGGAGTATAACCTGGGCAAGATAATTCACTTCAGTATAAGGTAGTGCCAGAGAGGAATGCACCTGTGAGCCATTAACAGGCAGCCTTCCAGCAGCTGGGAGAATGAATGGTTCCACCCACAACCGGATCTGGATTGGGCAGCTCTCACAACATCCTGGAAGAAAATGGGGAAATGAACAGGAAGCGCTAAGCTTCTATTTTGTTTTTTTTTATGTTTATTATTTATTTTTGAGAGAGAGACACACACAGCCAAGAGAGAGACAGAGAGACAGAGACAGAGAGAGGGTGCATATAAGCAGGGAAGGGGCAGACAGAGAGAAAGGGAGACACAGAATCCAAAGCAGGCTTCAGACTCAGAGCCGTCAGCACAGAGCCCGACAAAGGGCTCAAACCCAGGATCCGTGAGATCATGACCTGAGCTGAAGTTGGACACTCCACTGACTGAGCCACCCAGGTGCCCCTAAATTTCTATTTTAAATACTTTGCTCTAAAAGATTTTTATTATTGCAGCCACTAATTTTTCTTTTTCTTTCCCACCACCATCTTCTTGCCAGCTAACTCTTTGATTGCCAGGTTTTCTTCTTAGATGTTTCATTTACTCACACAGCCTTCAATTAAATGGCTCTCTTTTCTTTCACTGTTCTTTATTGTTACCCTTGGCCTATCCTGAACCACAGGGGCAGGAATAAGTTTAAGGGATCCTTATAACACCTCCATCAATGTGTGTTATGTGAAAAATAACTGTTTTTTACAGAATTGCTTTTTCTAGACCAACTGCCATTGCAAAGGAGGTTTTCCATGGTAGCTCTAAGTTAAGGAATTTAGAAATTACAAACCAAGACTTGATGTATCACCGTAAGACCCTGTGCTGAAAAGTCTAGTTTTACATATTTCATGTGGGGCTTTACATTTCCTTAGAAGACACTAAATAAACTCCGCAATTATAAATATGAACTCTTACTATAATTTCATGCTTATGAATAGAGAAAAGGTTAAATAAAAGCTGTTAATCATTTTAATGATTATTTATTTATGGCACCTCTGAATGTAAAAATAGTATAAAAATAGTTCCCAGGAGGAATTTAAGTCAACATGCATTATATCATTATGTCAACCACTTTTTAATCATCCTGCAGCCTTATGTTCCAGTAGGCGCTTAATGCATTATCAACTGCCTCTGGCAGTCACCTGGGATATGTATTTACTAGCAGTTTTATTACTTTTTTCAGAATATATAGGACCATATTTTTATTTATCTTTTTAATTTATCAATAGAATAATTTAATATTTATGATATATTGGCTGGGTTTTCGTTGGTGGGGGAAACTGTGAAGTGTTTATATATTGAATTCCCCTTTAATCAAAAAACACCCCTCTCCTCTCCCCCCACGAAACCGAATCATGTACAGTTTTATGGAGTTCGAACTAGAGACTGTTTAGAAATTTGTTCTAATCTGTTTAGCAGATTTGTTCTTGCTTTGAAAATAACATATAAACACCAAAAAAAAAAAAAAAACCACCCCATCTGTCAAATTGCCTGGAGAATGCATTTAACAAGGGATGAAGCTACACATTAAAGGCAATAAAATATGCAGCAAGGGAAAGAAGGGTAAAGCCATCCTGCAGTTCACTAGCTTTACCTACTGTGTGGAGTTCTTGTGAACAAGACAAATTGGTTATTTCTTGCTACATCAAGTATCTGCCATTGTGGAGAATAAGAGAATTGGAAAGACTACACTGGATTTTAAATTCCTGCTCCTTCCATCATCAATAGCCAAAGAATTGTGAAAATTGATTATATTTCCTTCATTTTAAGGAAACAGATCTACTTTTTCCTATTAGGCACACACACACAAAAAAAATCCACAACTTTTATTTGCAATCAAGGAATTTAACACATGAAAGAAGTAATATTTGACATACAGTTTTGCTGCTATGCCCAGGGGAAAACAACACATTGCTAAAAGGTATGCTTTATAAGCTAGATAATGCCAGTTGTCTATGTTTGCTCTTGTTTTATCAAAACATGGAAGCATCACAAGAAAATAAGATACATTTGGAGGATGGTAACATAAAATAAAATGTACCTGATGTAACTCTCTGGCTAAAAAGAAAAGACAAAGTATTTAGACACCCTTTACAATGTGGATATTCACTTGGATTGTAATTTTGAAAAGTGTTCACCTTCTTGCCGAATAACACATTGGAAAACTGCATCTGGAACAAAATATTCAATGTTAAATTATTGTAAGTGGTCTCCATCTGTGAATGTTATCAAATCTAAGGATTCTCTACTGGTACATTTTGAAGACAAGATAATAACATGAAAGTTCTGAGCAATTTATAAGCAATAGGTCTATGAAATAGGAGTGACATTATGAAAAGAACTTGCTTATTAGTAATATGAAGTTATTGCTTGATATTTCCAGGTGAAATGTGAAAATGTCCTCTAAACCATCCCTAAGTTTTCTCACTTTACAGAAAAATGAACATTTTTATTGCTAACTAGTTAATTTCATTTAAAAAATATTAGACAAAGAATTGTACTTGATTCTTTTATACAAACTATGGAACTATTCTTCAAACAATTCAATGCTTAAAAAGGCAATAAAATAGAAAAACAGTCTTCCAATTAAAAATGAATTATAACTTACCAAAAAATTCCAATTTAGTAGTATCAATACTTAGCTAATTTTTAAAATAATGATTTTCTTTAAAAAGATCTGTATCATAACCAGGAAAAAAGAGGAGGTTTTTTTTTTTTTAATAAAGGAAACATTTATGTTTTTATAAAGGAAACAGATTTTTGGAGGTTGTAGTTTTAAAAAATCAGACAGTGTGGCACAATCTAATGAAAAATAGGAAACACATATGTAGCTAATTGTTCAAAAGAAGACACATACAATTATGACTAAAATAGGCAATCAGTGAGAAATTCCAAAAATTCTAGTCAATTAAAAAAGGTACCCTTAAAGGCTTAAAAACAAAGAATATAAATATCTTACCCAAATTCAGGAACTGTGAACAGCAGTTATTTTAAAGCTCTGTATGTTAACATTTTGTTGTGAGGGACTGAAATAAAGATTATTTCACACTGAGAAACAAGGACAATAAACTAGAGAAAAATGAGATTTAAGTAAATATAATGATGAAGAAGATACAGCCATCTCTAAAGAATATACAGAGAATTTCTGCAATGTTCAATTGGACTTAATATATATTTGCAATATTTTGACTCCAAATTTTGCCATGAATGAAGAATTGGCTCTATCTCCTTTTCATAAACGAAAATACTTTATTTGCCTTTAACTAAAATTAGATGCAAATGAAGACTGGGATGTAAGCAACATGTTGCTTTGAACATACATGTTTGCCAAATTACTTCTATAGTGTAAGCCACTTTAACACCTTAGAAATAAAGCATCTTTATGGATAATAGGACTCCATACTTTCCTGAGAAAGTGGGAACCAGTCAGTGGCTTTGGTATTGATCCAGAAGTTCTGTACCAGCTGGATGTGAAAGGAATATCTAACTCCTAAGGGAGATATCAGTGTAGAAAGTGATCTAGATAGGTTTGGATAGAATATACAAGTAAAGAAAAATTATCAGGAACATGTATTTTCTTACCTATTTAAGACATGATAAAGTTAGAGAATTATAGTAATGGCGTACTCTATTTATAGAAAAGGACACTAATAAAATAAAAGGTGATTTGTTCAGATCATGTGGCTACTTAATGGCAGAACTGGGACTAGAATTCAGGTCTCTTGACTCTCAATCCAAAGCTTTTTAGTGGAATTCTCGAAAGACTCCTGATGATACTTGATGTTCCCTGTTAGACATGCAATTAAGCTTATAATTAGTCCTTGTTCCACTTCTCTGTGAACATGCCTTTCCTCAGATTCCATAAGATGGCACATTATTCACCCAGGGACAGAGAAGAGGAGTGTGAAAATAAAGCCAGTGAAGTAATTTGATTTAAGTTGTACAGAAAACAGAGATAATAACATGATCTGATTATTTGTTTTCTGCTCATGTTTCCATATTTGCATTAACGAAGTACCTGATTCATCTATGTTAGGTACAAGTGACTCTCAATTTATTTTTAATTTTATGTCTGAATAATGGCAGAAAAATTGTTGCATATCAGTACCTGTCACATCAATTTTTGCATCTTCAATTTTGGTGTTATGTGTCATAACCAACATTTCTTTAAGCTATCAAACCATTCTTTGCTAAGACGAGAAACCTCTTCCACCGATTTCTCAATGCTGCATATGTTTTGTTTCGTTTTTTAATGCAGAGAAATAGTGTCTTTGCTAAAATTGTCATTTTCTTCAAAAGCATTAGCTTTACTCCATTTGTGACCACCTAAGACTTTTAGAAAGTCTTAGCCAGTCATCTTTTTAAAGGTCTGAGATACTGAATTTGTTAATCATTTCCTCATTTTTATACTTAGGTAATCCGTCTGGACAAGACTGCCAGATCGTTGGTGTTGTATGTTTTTTGTCACATCAAGAAGCATATAATGTTATTTTGTCCCACAATCGATACTAAATTTGACCACTTAATTGAGGTGGTGTCAAATCCTTCTATTACACATTTTTGCCTTTGCAATTGGTAATTACTGTGTGGGATCTGAAAGCTTATGAATAGCCTAACTCCAACAACTTTTTTCCCAATAGTTGTAGCATCAACTGATGATCCTTAACTGAACTCCTACTTAGGATTGCAAAATAGTCATGTTCTATCATGTTTCTACATTGTATTTAGCATTCTTTTAAGATGTTCCCTTTTTGATCTCTCTCTTTCTTCATGAGGGACTCATGAATTATTTTTAATTTAATGAATTTTTTAAGTTCAATAAAAGCAATAGAAATTTAATTATAAGTCTAACTCACTTTCTTTGGTAAAATGCTCAGAATTTGGTGCTTGGAAAATATATACATTTGTTAACAGCGGCATTGCTATCTTCTTTTTAAAATAAAATTTTGGGTGCTTTTCTGCAAGTCTCACCATGACATATGTTGAAATTAATTATTTCACAATTTTCTATTTTGAAAAAATGACATTTGGAATTTGTGAGATTAAACACTGCAGAAAAAGTGTTATTTAGCTTGCTTTTTTAATCCCCATAAGATTTGATTACTTTTTCTGACTGATTACTTTTTCTCATTCTCTGAGAATAGACTATTACTAATTTATTCAGTAACTCTATGATGTGTAATATTTGAACATTTGCTAAGTCACTTTGCTGTATCTTCACTTCTTAGAAAATAAGAAACTTTATTTATAGTTACTGTTTCTCTATTTTTAATTTTTACACAAATAAAAATTACTTAATGTTTTCTTCATATTTTAACAAAATCCAATAGTATTTCAATGACAATGAGACATTTTCAAAAATACCTCATTAATTTGCATGTAAGTTAAGTAATCATCTTTCAGAGGCACAAAACATCTTCTAAAACAGAATTGCTATTTAGAAGGTTGCAGAAAATTTGTTTTAATTTTCATACAGAAGTTTATTCTCATGATAAGAGAAAGTAGATAGAACACAAATATAGATTTTGTAGTTAAACAGATTTCATGTGCTTGAATTTCCATGCATTCACTGCTTTGGGACTTAATCTCCTTTTTTGAAGTATAAAGGGAATAAAGCTGCCAGCTCTTTCTTAGAAGACTCATTGTAGGCACTCACATAACTAATGGAGCCATCATGATTATTAATATCATCATCATTATCTTTACATTGCCTTTGATATTATCAGCCCCTGACTTGATTGGAGACAATAAGTTGTAAACAAAGGTTCTGAAAGTGTGAGTCTTTGTTATATAAATAAGTTAAAGATGACCTCTGTGTATTGGCTCCTACATTTATTTCTTGACAGCAGGCTAGGACTATTGGCTCAAAGCCTTCCAGAGCCAAACTCAAATTCTTATACATCCAATTGCTTTAAAAAGAGTCCAAATAAGTATATTTTTAGCCATTTCAAGTCTGCCTGCTTTGCATGCCCCACAAAAGTGCACCCATTATGCTACCTATAGATAAACCAAACCTTATGGCTACAAAGACCTCAAATGGCTGCTAACCTTCACATCTCTCCAACTCAGAGGCTCCCTATTTTACTGCCAAGCAACATACTCTAGACATAAAAGCCCCCTCTCCAATTCCCTTCTCCATTGGCTATGCCTTGCCCCATTCCTCTTTTGAGTGGTGATCTCACCCCACTGTCTCTGGAAGAGCTCCTTTCCAGAGACAATTCCCAGAACTTTTGAAAACCTGTCCATGTGCTACGCAGTAAAAGCTTTTGAAATACTGCTTCCTTCTGTTATGCCTTTCCCTTGATCAGCCCTAAAATATTTAAGATTACCACAGTCTATACTGGAGTTTTGGATCAAAGACTAAGAAGCTGAGTCTTTTAATAAATATTGGGTCCAGAATTTATTCTTGCTTTTTTTTAGGACAGGAAGGAAGGAAAAGAAGAGCTTTGGCTGCGTTTATTTTACACCCTCACCTGAGGGAATTTGATTGTAGGCTCACATTGCACTTGTCCAACAGGGAATATGACTGTGTTTGGCAGAAACTCCCTCATTTTATTCCAGAGGGAAAAATATCTTGTCTGGGCTTACTGAGAACCTTTTTGGGTGCCAGATGAGAGCTGAATTACTTGAGGAGAGCCATCTTTGTCTCACTGAGACCACAGAAAATGGGAAATGTATTGAGATCTAATAAGGAATTTTGCACTAATTATTTTACTCAGTCCAATGTAGAAGGGGATATCTCTATTGGGAAAGTTAACTGTGATGATAAAGCCAGTAATTGGTCACACTGTGAATTTGAACCTTGATCTTAAAATCTCATTGCCCATGTTCTTGACCTCTCTCTCATCCTTTTGCTTTCTGCTTTCCCGGCTCTTGAGCTAATACTAATCTACAGTTGAGTATCTTATAGGACCTCTGATAGGGATATAAACCTATTAAAAAAATTTCTGCCATTTTTTACTTGTATTTTTGTCAGTTCACTAAGTGTCTTCTAAAATTAAAACCTGGAACTCTAAAACAAAAGGCCTACCTTTAAAAAATTGCCTTTATGTATTTTTCTTGTTATACAAAGTATTAGTGTAATAGTAGGCTGCTGCATGAGCCAATTGTTGGGAAATATTGAATAGTACTCCTTTGAGAAAGAGGAAGAAAAGCCTATTTTTATTCAAAAACAACACACTGATGGATCTATTAGTTGTAAAAGGCAAGGCCCCCAGGGGTAGTTTATGTGAGGGAAATAAGACACAGAATGAGCTAGACTGCTTTACTTAATAAACTATCAGGAATTACAAATATGACTCTTGGCAGATTGAAAAGAAAAAAAAACTTAAGTGGACCCTGGAGACTCAGTAAAAAGTAGATAGGCAGGAGTAAGTCCTTGGGAGACTCTTAATAGCTTGGAAACAAACAGGACCTAAAAAAATAGCCAAGTGAGAAATTCCTTAGAGAGGACAAACAAACTATAATTATGCCCCAAACAGCAGTTTTTAGGTTACGGTGTATAACACAAAATTCCTATATTGAACAATAAAGAGGGTTTGAGAGACTTGACTAAAAGCAAGATAGCAGTAGCTGGTCACTATGGTAACCAGAGGTGAAATGATGCTGATGGGAAAGTACACTGCTGAGATTAGGTTGAGCTTATGTATAAGGGCCAAAGAGAAAGCAAACCAGGTTGCTTTTTTCCATCTATTCTTTTCTGGCTTGGAAAAGAAAAGATAGAGGGATAGGCACTAGCTAGGAAATATCATAATTTAAACTATATAGTTTCCCCTGCCCTCACTGGGGCTAACAGAAGGCAGGCCAAGATAAGGGGAGGCATAGTAATTAGAGGTGCTGGCCATAGAGCTGTGGGCTTGCACAGGTTCACTCTATGCTCAGGAATATAGAACAAGGAATGCTTTCAACTCACAAAGATTAGGATGGCTTGAGGCCATCTTTTTACTGCCAAGACTGCTTAGGAGACATAGGATGATGTAAAATGTACAGTCTCAGAATGGATACAACACGAGAGAGCACAAGAGTAAAATAAGATTGGGAGCATACTTTTAGAAAGTTAATTGATTTGACTGTAGGCTTGTGTGTTTTTTTTTTTTTCAATTGCTCTGAATATTTTTTATTATCAGAGGAGAAGCAGGCTATTTACTGGTTTATGAGGCAATTTACTGGTTAATTGTGCTAGATAATTTATACCTCATTTAATTTAATGAAAAACTAGCTAACGAAGATTTAGTCCTATTTTGCCAAAACAAAGTTTAATTTTTGTACAATGCTGGCCATAAGTCTGAATTTTCAAGATATCAATCATTGGAGGAGAAACTGGCTCCTAGTTTATGCTATTAAACAAAGAACTATCATTAGGTAAATTGAATTCATCTGAAAAGTTTACAATAAAATAAGCCTTTGTCATCTGTTAGTCACAGTCTGGTTTCATAAGTATCCAGCATTCACAATATGAGTAATATCAGAAAGGACCTCTAATACAAAGAGGAACCAAATGTAGAAAATAAACAAGAAATGAGCAGTTATGGGCTCTATTGTATGATTGTTCATTTTTCTAAGTAGAAGGGAAAAAGCATATTGATTGATGATGGCTATGCATACCATAGATTGCTGTATTCATCCCTTAGGATGCCCATAACAAAACATCACATAACTGTGTGGCTTAAACAGCAAGAATCTATTTTCTCACAGTTTTGGAGGCTGTAAGTCCAAGATCAAGGTGCTGGCAGGCTTGCTTTCTCATGAAGCTTCCTTCCTTGGCCCATAGATGACCACCTTCTTGCTATGTCCTCATATGATCTTTTCTCTGTGTATGTCTCTGGTGTCTGTTCCTCTTCTTATAAAGATACCAGTCCTTATTGAATTGGGGCCCATTCTTCTGATTTCATTTATCCTTAATTATCTCTATAAAGTCCCTCTCTCCAAAGAGAATAACATTTTAGACTAAGACTTCAACCCATGAAATTTGGGAGGACACAGTTCACTCCATAGCATTGCCAAACCCCAAACCCAAGCAAGTTAATAGACATATCCATCCATAAATTTATACAATCAATATCTATTAAATATCCACTATGTGCCAGATACTACACTGGGCACTGGAGGAAGTACCGTAAAGAAAGGAGAATTTGAGAACTTTTTCTGTAGATTAGTGGTGAAGGGAACCATTTGAACAACTAAAATATATTAGGTAGAAAGTGCCAAATTCACTGAGCTATGTAGCATCTAGCAGCAATTCTGTCTTGCCAGATAAAATACAGAATGCCCAATTAGATTTGAATTTCAAACACTTTTTTAGGGTAAACCTGTCCCACATATTGCATGGGACATACACTATCCATTATTTATTTGACTTTTAAATTTAGTTGGGCATACTATTTTTGGTTGTGCCTGTTGTTTGCTGCTATCTTCATCTTCATCATCGTCATCATCATTTTGTTTGCTAAATCTGGCAACTCTACAATCCAGGAGTATCAGGAAGGCTCCACAGAGGTAGTAACACATAACCTAAGACCTGAGGGAATGAGTAAGACTAGAAAAAGTAGGAAACCAAAACAACAACAACAACAAACAACCAAAAACAAAAAAACAAAAAAAACAACCAACAACAACCAAGAAGAATCCTGGCAAAAGAAAAATGTTAGAGACCAGTAGTGAATGTAGAAATCACCAAACGTCAAGTGAGAGAATTAGTGAAGGGAAGCAGGCATTTGGGAAGCAGAATAAAAAACATAGAAATGTCTGAGGAGGAGATAGAAGAAATAATAACCAAATTCTACTAGCCCCCAAAGGTATTTAGTACAGGAGCAAGCTAAAGGAGATTTACCAACCATGACCAACCACCCGGTTTTGCTGATTATAACTAATTTATCCATTTGCTTCATCTTTTACCATGTTTACTTCTCTTTTTCTCTGCCTCTTTTTTTTTGGCCACAGAACTTCCTGATAGCTTTCCCAGCCTTCTTCAAATTATTCTCTAGCAAGATAGAAAAGAAGATTTGATCAGATCCTTTCCAATTAGAACACTTAGGACATTTCAAGATGAACTTTCATCTTGTTTAAGCTAATACAAATTATTCAGAAAACAATGCTAAGATTTAAAAAAAACTAATGGAGATTTGGACATAATTGTAAAAGAGCAAGAACAAAAACATAAAAATGGTATGTGTGTATGTATGTGTTAATGTAAATTATGTTACACAAAAACTCAAAAGAAAAACTGCCTAAAATTCTTATAGACTCTAAATTGAATAAAGCAGAGCTAGTTACATGCAAATAGAATTATAAGCTACTACTTTTGTTAAAGATCTGAGAAATTCCAGTCAAAATTATTATTTTACCTATGGAAAACTAAACATGAAATAGTTTAAACTTATTGGTTTGCCTCAGAATTAGGATTAGAATTCATATTTCTTGATATTTGAATACAGTACACTTTAACATTGATGCTTTGTATAACTTCTGTAAAACCAACTAGCAGAGAATATTTCCAGTGAAAAGATTCCCAAACCAATAGTAATTCTGAAAGCAAAAGTTTTTGCTAGTAAAATAATTTTTTGTCATTTTATACATTTTGTTTTGGCTGTGTTTAGTATCTACAGATTATATATAGTCATTAGAATATATTTACATATGTGTGTTAGTGTGTATAGTTGTCTGTGTGTATAAATATTGTAAGATATTTCAGTAATGGCTGAATATATAATGAATAGTTGGGAATATAAGACCCACTTATTTAATAATATTTTTAGCAACCAGATTCTGCACTAGCATGGTCAACCATTCTCAGATTAAAGCAGAAAGATAACGTGACTGTTATTTCACAGAGATATGTCATCGTCCTTCCTTATTTTAAATCTTTGTGACTAAAAATATAATATATTAATACTATCAACTATGTCAATCATTCTCTTATAGACAGGGCATAATTGTAATGTATAAATGACAAAGAATTTTAAAAACAAATGCATTGTTTTGTGCCTAAAGCATAATTACTAAGTATACAAGATATCCTATTATTAAAGAGGTCAGGGTTGGTCTTGTTTCTTATGACCTGCCAGGGTGTTCTTTAGAACATAAATGTTATTATAGAAGACATTTTATAAGAAGTATGATTCATTACTTAGATGTCACCCATATGTAACATCTAATAAAGCATGAAAGTGCTGTGACTTGCCTTTCTGATAAAATTTAAAAAGAAATTTTAATTGTTAGCTGGTTAGGGATGGATACTTTTAAAGTAAAGAATTCTGGAATTGTTTGTCTTGATCAGGACTGAGTAGGTTTGAGTCATGATAATTCTTTAGAATGAGCTTTGACAATTTACCACAATCAATGCAGAAGAAGCTCTAAGGGCAAAAGAAGAAAATAACTGAGATTCTAAGGAAGTTGGAAATGATTCGCAGAGGGAATGACATTTGAGCTGTCATGAGGATGAATGATTAAGATTTCTCCAAGTTAAAAAAAAAAAAGTGAAGATCATTCCTGGCAGAGAAAAGCATTTGCAAAAGCATGGAGGAATGCAGAGGCATCATGGATATGTGGGGGGAAAGAAGTTGATAGCATTTACAGGGTAGGCTATGTACAAACCAACTAGAAAGCTGTTTAAGAAAGAAATCAACAGAAGAGGAGAAAGCAACATAATCCAACATTCCAGTAATGATTACAGAGAGGAGCCACATTTGGAAATCTGACTCATTTGTGACACTGAAACAGAACAATGGTCGAAAATATGGAGGGGGGATGGTTCTGAATGTTTAGTTTAGGAAACTGGATGAGTGTTAATTCGTTAAATGATGGCAGTACATTAAGAAGGTCAGATTTGGGGGACAAAATAACAGGAGCATCAATTCAAAGGATGGGGGGAGTAGTTGTCAATTAGACAATCTACAGAGGCAGACATTTACTGGGAAAAACGATCTGAGATATTTATCTGAAATATAAACTTCTCTAAAAAAATCTATTAAGTTTTTAATTTAAGTCCAGTATAGTTAGCATACAGTGTTATATTAGTTTCTGGTATATAATAATTCTGTGTGTTTCTCAGTGCTCATCTAATAAATGTACTCTTTAATCCCCATCATCAATTTCATACTTCCCCCCAACTGCCTCCTCTCTGGTAACCACCAGTTTCTTTTCTATAGTTCAGACTCTGTTTCTTGGGGGTGAGTTAAGATTGTGGAGAAGTATGGAGACCCTAAGCTTACTTCATCCCTCGAATACAGCTAGATAAATATAAAATCATTCTGAAGACCCAAAAAATCAATCCGAGGACTGAGAGAACAAGCTGTACATCTAGAGGTAGAAAAATGGCCACATCGTGAAAGATAGGAGGTACAGAGAGTTGATTTGGGGGAGAAAAGAATTGAGTGCTGCAGAGAGGAGGAAGCCCTGATCACGGAGAGAAGACTGAGCAATAAATAGAGAAAAAGAAAGAGTGAAAGCAGTGTGCAGGGGATTGCACAAGAAAATCTCTTTCCCAAAACCGTTGACAGGGAAAAGAAGTGAGGCTGGCTACCACAAGTTCTGATAAGCAACGGAGCTCAAAGTCTAAAGTTTAGAAGTCTGCTCCATTGCCAGGTCCATGCCTGGAGGGATTAGCAGGGTTTAGTGAAGGTTTATGTGGGGATGGTAGATAGAGGCCTGGGAGCAGGCAGCGTGGTCTGAGGATCCTCTGGGTCACACAGACAGAAAGAGCTCCCCTTCTTGGAGTGCATTTGGAACTGGTGACATGGCCTCTCCTGGGACAAGAGAGCTGGCAGGTGCCAATGTGCTGCCCTGTTCACTAGCATAAGAACATAGAAACCTGCTGAGGGCAGCAAAATTGGTGCCGGAGTTTTGCTGTCCTTTCCATAAACTCTGAACCCCTGCATTGTCATGCAACCGCTTTTCTGGGACAAACCACCACTGGCCATGACATGACAAAATCTTCCCCCAGAGGATCAGTGCAAGTCCACATTGCACTGGGTCCCTAAAATTTGGGGTTCTGAAACTCAGCCACGTGACTGAGATAGAACACAGGAATACTGTGTTGCCTGGCAAGCAGGCAGCTTGGTCACGGAGAGGGTGAAGGCAGGGATCTGATGGAAGCCAGGAACAGAAAAAGGGAGATTGTTTCTTTTCCTGTGAGGCCTTCCTGAAGAGTGGTGGACATGGGCTTCCCACTCCAGGGATGAGAGAATAGGTTAACACCATTCTGCCCCCACCCAACAGTACTAACCAACCTCAGTTAACAACAGAGCATCCCCAGTGGACGCTGGAGCCACTTCACACTAAATCCCACCCCTTCTCTGCACTGCACGTGCATCTTTCCTAGACAAGTTAGCCTAAGAGCCAGCACAGCAGACCCCTCCCCCAGGAGACCAGCACAAACATCTTGCATTCAAAAAGTCTACTGATCAAAGAGTGCTGCAAAGCTTCAGCTCTAGGAAAAATAAGATCTAGCCCTTTTTTTTTTTTAAACAAGCAGACAAAAACATACCTATTTAAAACTTGCCACAGAGTGGACAAGGTCCAACCCCCCCATCCCCCCACTGGAGGCAGGAAGAAACTCTGCAGAGGACTGACCTGAGGGAAGGAACAGCTAAAACACAGCATCAGGGTGCACACTCTGAGATATTTCCTTAAACACCAGGCTCTAGAGAGTATCAGACCTCTTCTTAATATACCCATTACTGTTAGGAGCAGGTATTCTAACAGGCTTTTTTTCCTAACAGTCACACACATTAAAAAAAAAAACAGTGACCTAGAGAAAATGACAAGACTGAGGAATTCACCCCACAAGAAAAAACAGGGAGAAGTAATGGCCAATGATTTAATCAAAACAGATATAACTAAGATGTCTGAACCAGAATTTAAAACAGTAATCATAAAGATACTGGGCTGGGCTTGAGAAAGCTATAGAAGAGAGAGTCCCTTACTACAGAGCTAAAAGAACTAAAAACTAGTCAGACAAAAATAAAAAAAAGAATGTTATAACTGAGATGTAAAACCAACTTGGTGCAGTTACGTCAAGGATGGATAAAGCAAAGGAATGAGTCAGTGATATAGAAGATAAAATTATGGAAGATAATGAAACTGAAAAAAAAGATAGAAAAGAATTGGATTATGAATCTAGACTCAGGAAACCCAGTGACTCCTTAAAGCGTAATAACGTTCAAATCACGTTCAAATCAAGTCCCAGAGGACAAAAAGAGGGGGAAAGGAGAAGTCTTATTTGAGCAAATTATAGCTGAAATTTCCCTAATCTGGGGAAAGGCACAGACATCGAAATTCAAGAAATTGCTGGGTTATAGGGTAGTTGCATTTTCAACTTTCAGAGGAGTCTCCATATTGTTTTCCAGAGTGGCTATACCAGTTTGCATTTCCCACCAACATTGCAAAAGGGTTCCCTTTTCTTCATATCCTTGTAAACACCTGTTGTTTTTTATGTTGTTAATTTTAGCCATTCTGACCAGTGTGAGGTGATATCTCATTGTAGTTTTGATTTGTATTTCCCTGATAATGAGTGATGCTGAGCATCCTTTCATGGGTCTGTTGGCCATCTGAATGTCTTCTTTGGAAAAATGTCTATTCATGTCTTCTGCCCATTTCTTCACTAGATTGTTTTTGGAGTGTTGAGTTTGATAAGTTCTTTGTATATTTGGAAACTAACCCTTTATCAGATATGTCATTTGCAAATATCTTCTCCCATTATGAAGGCTGCCTTTTAGTTTTATTGATTGTTTACTTCACTGTGCAGAAGCTTTTTATTTTGATGAAGTCCTAATAGTTCATTTTTGCTTTTACTTCCCTTGTCTCTGAAGATGTGTCTAGTAAGAAGTTTCTATGGCTGAGGTTGCTGTCTGTGTTCCTCTCTAGGATTTTTATGGTTTCCTGTCTCACATTTAAGTCTTTCACCCATTATGAATTAATTTTTGTGTGTGTTGTAAGAAAGCGGCCCAATTTCATTCTTTTGCATGAAACTGTACAGTTTTCCCAGAATCTTTATTGAAGACACTTTCTTTTTCCCATTGCATACTCTTGCCTCATTGCCAAAGATTAATTGACCATATAATCATGGATTTGTTTCTGAGTTTTCTATCTTGTTCTATTGATTTGTCTATTTTTGTGCCAATAGTATACTGTTTTCATTACTAGAACTTTGTAGTAGAACTTGAAACCTCAAATGTGGTACCTCCAGCTTTGTTTCTCTTTTTCGAGATCATTTTGGTATTTGGTTTCTTTTGTGGTTCCATCCAAATTTTAGGATTATTTAATCTACTTATGTGAAATTTGCTGTTGGCATTTTGAAAGGTATAGCATTAAATCTGCAGATTGCTTTTTATAGTATGAACATTTTAAAAGTATTTGTTCATCCAATCCATGAATGTGGAATATCTTTCCATTTGTTTGTGGTGACTTCAATTTCTTTTATCAATGTTTTATAGTTTTCAGAGTATAGGTCTTTTATCTCTTTGGTTAAGTTTATTGTTAGGTTTTATTCTCTTTGGTACAATTGTAAAGGGGATTGCTTTCTTAATTTCTTTCCATTGCTTTATTATTAGTGTATTAAAATACCACAGATTTCTGTACCTTCATTTTGTATCCTGCAGCCTTACTAAATTCATGTATCAGTTATAGTAGTTTCTTGGTGGACTCTTTAAGGATTTCTACATAGAGTATCATGTCATTGCAAATAGTGAATATTTTACTTGTAACCTTGACAATTAGGTTATCTTTTATTCCTTTTCTGTCAGATTGCTGAGATGAGAACTTCCAGTACTATCTTGAATAAAAGTGGTGAAATTCAACATTCTACTCATTTTCCTGAGCTTAGGGGAAAAGCTCTCAGTTTTTTACCACTGAGTATGATGTTAACTCTAGGTTTTTTGTATATGTCCTTTATTATGTTGAGGTATGTTCCCTCTAAACTCATTTTGTTGGGTGTTTTTTTCCTGAACGGATGTTGTACTTTATTAAATTTTTTTTAAATTTATTGGAATGATCCTATGGTTTCTATCCTTTCTTTTGCTCTATCCTTCTCTATTGTGATGTATCATTTTTATTTATTTGTGAATATTGTACCACCCTTGCATCCCAGGAATAAACTCCACTTGATCGTGATGAATAATTTTTTAAATACATTGTTGGGTTTGGTTGTTGATATTTTTTTAAGTTTATTTATTTATGTTTGAGAGAGAGAGAGAGAGAGAGCGAGCATGAATGTCAGAGGGCAAAGAGAGAGAGAGAGATAATCCCATGTGGGCTCCATGCTGTCAGCATGAGTCTTGACTCAGGGCTCAGTTTCATGAACCCATGAAATCATGACCTGAGCTGAAATCAAGAGTCAGATGCTTAATCGACTGAACCACTCAAGCACTCCCGGTTTGCTGATATTCTGTTGAGGATTTTTGCATCTATGTTCATCAGAGATATTAGCCTGTATTTCTCTTTTGTTTGCAGCCCTTCATCTGGTTTTGGTGTCAGGTTAATGCTGACCTCATAGAATGAATTTGGAAGCTTTCTTTCCTCTTCTTTTTCTTTTTTTAATAGTTTGAGAAGAATAGGTATTACCTTTTATTTCAGTGCTTGGTAGAATTCAACTGTGAACACATCTCATCCTGCATTTTTGTTTGTTGAGAGTTTTTTGATTATTGATTCAATTTCATTGCGGGTAATCAGTCTGTTCAGATTTTCTTTTTCCTTCTGATTCAGCTTTGGAAGGTTATATGTTTCTAGGAATTTATTAATTTTTTCTAGGTCGTCCATTTTTTGCCATATAATTTTTCATAATTTGCTTTTATAAATAAATCCTTTGTGTATCAGTGGAGTCAGCTGTTATTTCTCCTCTTTCATTTCTAATTTTGTTTGAATCCTCTCTCATTCTTTCTCTCTCTCTCTCTCTCTCTTTTTTTTTTTTTTTTTTTTT
>NW_024082586.1:0-36209 GCF_003009895.1 Hyaena hyaena | reverse complement strand
TTTTTTTTTCTTTTAATTTATTGAGGCTTGTTTTGTAGCCTAATATGTGATCCATTCTGGGTAATGTTCCATATGCACTTGAAAATAATGCATATTCTGGTGTTTTAGGATGAGCTGAAATGTAAATTTTAAGAAGAAAAAAATACTTTTGCCTCTTACTGTGATATTGAGGTAGTATGGTTGTATATATTTATTCTATTTCTATTTAAGTGGAAAATGTCTAAAATACATGATTACCTGCTCTTTAATTTCTATACTCTGCACAATTACATCTATTATAATCTTTATAAAACATACCACAATACTCATTATAACTGTGAGACAAGCAGAAAAAAATTTTCTAAATATATTCCCTTTTCTATGGGGAAAATATTTTTTTAAATATAAATGAAATGTTTATTCTAAGAAGCTAAAAAGATTAACTACCAGGTGTATTCATTTATCTCAATATCCAGCTTTTTCCCTACTCTGGACCTCAGGTTATACATATAAACACACAAACATGATGCATATAAATTCATTTAATGAGTTCCTTCCTAATATTATTAAAAACTAAGAAGATGTTCCAAGAGAATAATGACATTATGTTACTTTTCTGCTTCAGATTAGATTTGGTCCTTGGTTCTTAGTCTGTCTAGGAAGACAGTTGTTGCTTTTTACTGAGAAATTAGGTGCATTTTGTCTCCATTGATGCTTATCTCTGTACCTTGTTTTGTTCTACATATATCTAGAAAATATATACATGTATCTAGAAAATGTGAAATAGAAGGAAAATTTGTTCTGACAGCATTCATTGTTTCCCTCACTATAATTGCTAGAGGTGGATTGAGCTCTAACTGGGTTCATGACATAAAGAAAAACATTGAATTTATATACTATAAAAATTATTCACTCTGTGACATCCTATATTGGTAAGAAAAATAAGTATTCTTGAATTAAGGCTTAGTGCCAGATTTCAAGGTCAATCAACATAAGTGCTATCAAGAGACATTTTCATTTGAAAGGATCCATCATTGACAATGGAGAATAAAGTCTTAGAATTTTTCCCTCATTTATTCACATTATTGTACATAACACTTCCATGAAAACACACCAAATGAAGGATTAAATTCTATTACCTCTTCACATATAAAGACGCATCATTTGTATAGTCATTTATGTTGTTCTCTTCTTATATTGTACTCACCTGCTCAATAACTATGGCCAATAGTAATTAAAAATATCTGGATTATTCACACAGTGTTCTGCAATAATACCTGAGCATGAGACCAATTGATGAAATATGAAATGTCTCCTATTCGTAAGCCATTGTGTTAAAAAAAATAACTAAGTTCATTTAGCAAACTGATTTTATAAGCATAAAGAAGGAGCAAATAAAGGAAAAGATTGAAAACACTTCAAATTATGCATTGCTCTATCAAACTGGCAATGATTGGAAATAAACTGATAACATCTGTTATGCAAGGAGTTAGATATTCATATATAATATTCTGGGCAGTAGCAATTGGTATAACAGTTGAGCAGTTTTGCAATGTTTATCAATAAGAGCAAAGCATTTAAATCCTTTGCACCTAGTGAATGCACAAGAACTTGTATTTGAAATTGTTTATCAAGGTATTAATTATAACTGGAGAAAATGGCAAACATACAAATTTATAGGATAGAAAAAAGATTGGTCACATAATTTGGTAGGCCTATTCACAACAGAATATTTTGTCACCTTCAAAAAGTATGTTTTCAGGAATGTTTAATGATTTAAGTTTATAGGATAATGCTAAGTAGAAAAGTACAACACAGAAGGATATACTTTAATAATACACATGTGTGTTTCATGTTTTTGCCTATGTGTATGTGTCTGTGTGCATGTATCTAGAGTACAACATTAAGTGAATGATAGAAAATACTTTACTATGTTTATAGTGCTTTGTATCGGAATGATGAGAATATGGTGAATTTTCTTTTATTATACTTTTCTATATCTTCCAAATTGTTAATAATAAATATACATCACTTTTATATTCTGGAGAAAATAACAAATGAGATTTTAAGTAGCAATATTTTGATTGAGCAGAACTATGTGCCCACCATGTCTAAACAACTCTTCTCTCATTACTCTTATTTTTTTCTCTGCCAGTATAGTAATGTTCATTAGAAAAATATCCCTCAGACGAATTTCACATGATCTTGTGATTAATAGTGTACTTTTAAGGTAACATATTTTCTATTTTTATTCTCTTTCAATAATTCTTCAATTTACTTCCATTATCAGTTTAGGATGTATATATTGACATATAGTGCTATCTCTTTTCTATTAGAGCTGTTCCTTGTATACATGATATTCCCATCATTTTTGTATGATAACCACCATATAAATTTTTTAAGACACTTCTGAAATCTTTATTTAAGTCTTTGGTTTGAATTTTTAGGTTCAAGTTAGTTTCTTATATTCACTATGTGTATTAATGAAAAACACTGAGTCATTTCTTTCCCAGTATGTTTATTTCTGAGAATGAGGGGTAATCTATCCATTTTGTTCTTTCTGTCATGTTACACATGTTGCTTCTTAGTGTTTAATTTTATACTTTTGTTGGACAATTTTGTCTGCTACTGAAATTGAAGTTTTAAATTTTCTTCAAACAGTTGATGAATTTAAAACGAAACAAAAGTTCCATCTTTGCCTGTATTCGTTAATCTGTAAAAAAGACAATTTCACATTACATATCTATCTTGGATTAGGAAAACAACAGCAGCAACAAAGGACAGAGTTTATGGTCTAATTTAGAACTCACACTACCATGGGGTGCCTGGATGGCTCAGTTGGTTAAACATCTGACTCTTGATTTCAGTTCAGGTCAAGATCTGTTTTGGGCTCCATGCCACCAGTGCAGAGACTGCTTGAGATTCATTCTCTCTCTCTCTCTCTCTCTCTCTCTCTCTCTCTCTCTCTCTCCCCCCTCCCTCCCTCTCTCTCTCTCTCTCTCCTTCTCTCCTTTTCTCCCTCTCTCCCTCTCTCCCTCTCTCTATCTCTCAAGATAAATAAATAAACTTAAAAAAAGAAAGAAAGAACTCACACTACTTCAAGAGATTGACAAGAAAACAATTGTAATAAGTCTTTGCCATATTGGGCCCAGAGTTTTATAGATGCTGGTTAAGAGCCACCTAACTTTTGAATGGAAGCTGAAAAAGAGGGTTGAGTTAGTTTGTTAGGGCTGCTATAACAAAGACAATCAACTAGACAAATCAGACAATAGGAATTCTTTGTCTCATAATTCTGGAGGCTGGAAATCCTAAATCAAAGAGTTGTTAGTGTTGATTCCTTTGGAAAACTATGCAGGATGAATCTGTTCCAGAACTGTCTCCTTGGCTTAAAGGTGAATGTCTTCTCCGTATCTTTTCACATCTTCCCTCTGTATCTCTCTCTTTACGTCTTCTTTTTTTTAAATCTTTATTTATTTTTGAGAGTGAGAGAGACAGAGACAGAGCATGCATGGGGGAGGGGCAGAGAGAGAGAGGGAGAGAATCTGAAGCAGGCTCCAGGCTCTGAACTGTCAGCACAGAGCCTGACTCAGGGCCCAGGTTCATGAACCATGAGATCATGACCTGAGCCACTTAACCAACTGAGCCACACAGGTGCCCCCACCTGTCTTCTTTTTATAAGAATACTAATCATATTATAGTAGGGTCCTCCCCTACTCTGTTATGACCCCATATGAACTAATCACACCTGCAACAACCCTATTTTCAAATTCTGAGATACAGTAGGTTAGACTTTAATACATGAATTTTAGGAGGATAATAACAGGAATCGTAGAGGAAAATTTTTCTACAAGGCTAATCCCTGAATTTAGTGAAAAATGATAAGGAAGAGTATTCCAAGAGAGACGATCAGCAAGATAACTCAGAAGAACAGGAAATACTAAGACAAAAGCATGGAAGGTAAGGCATCAGTGTGCTTTGCTAGGAGGCTACAGTCTTGACAGAGGTTTATATTCTAGGCTTGGCAAAATAGGATTGATAGTGAAGGTAGCAGAGAGCCTGTAAAGAATTTTACATGTGTTTACATTTGAATTTTAGAAATGTTTACTCTGATAGCACTGTGATCTTTGTAAAGTACACTTTGTCCACCAAAAGGACCCCACTATTTAGGTGTGCTCTTTTCATTCCAGGAGCTCTCCTGCCTTTTTAAAGGTTGGTTGGTTTTTTTTTTTCAATTCTCTTTGCAAAATGTTTGCTTCTAGTTTTATTCTCTTAATTCTTTCAAATTCTGTTGCCTTTTACCATTTCCTAAACACTTTAGATCAGTAAGAATTTAAGCAAACAACAAAAATTCTATATATAGCATTTGTTATTTACAAAATAAATGAAGATAAGTATTTAAATACTGAAGATGCTTTAACATGTTATGTGAAATTGTACTTTTAATCTCATATCAGACAGTAATATTGAGAAACATCTCAGAATCATTACAAAGTAGTTCCATTTTAAAATGAGTCTCTGGGGAGCCTGGGTGGCTCAATCAGTTAAGCATCCGACTCTTGATTTTGACTCAGGTCATGATCTCACGATTTATGATTTTGAGCCCCACATTAGTCTCTGTGCTGACAGCACAGGTCCTGTTTGGAACTCTCTGTCTCCCTCTCTCTGTCCCTCCCCCATTCATATCTCTCTCTCTCTCTCTCTCTTTCTCTTGCTCACTTGCTCGCTCTCAAAATAAGTAAACTTTTTTAAAAAAATGAGTCTCTCTGCCATGTTAACTTCCATGAACATTTACTTAATTATTAAATCTCTGAGTGTGTTATGACATGTCTTTAACTTCTTTGCAGAAATCTTCTTAAATTAATTTTTCTTTTATTTTCACTCTTTTTCCAGCCTGAGGGTGACATCAAGTAGGCTTATATGTTTCATAATCTCTTAAAATCTTTCAAATTATAAAATAACTGCCTAGATTTATACCCAAAGCAACTTAATTGATTAAAAGATTATTGCTACAAGCCTTGTTTATTTAGTTGAGTTTCAAAATGGCAACATTTGCTCTAACTTGAAGGCATACGTACTGCCATCATCAGCATTAGTTAAAATATTAATAAACATAGACAATATTAGAAGTTATTTATTGTTATGTTTGAAGAATGAATACAAAGCAGCATGAAATGCCATTTAAAAATCCTTTGTTCAGTCTGCTTACATCAGATTGAAAGCATAGGTCTTTTATCATATCTTGTGAAGGGCACCATATTGACATTGTGTCAACATCACAAAAGGCAAGGAACCCTTGAAATGACAGAACTGCATGGAAAATGCTTTCTTAATAGCTTCTACCAAAGTTCCTATTTAAGAAAGCGTGAAATATTTCACATAGATGGACTTTTTACAAAACTCAATATTGACCATCATATAACTAGATTTTCATTAAATAAATATTTGACCAGGGCACCTGGGTGGCTCAGTTGGTTCAGTATCCCACTCTTGATTTTGTCTAAGGTCCTGATCTTCTAGTTTGTTTCATGGGTTCAAGCCCTGCATTAGACCCCATGCTGACAGTGCAGAGCCTGTTTAGAATTCTCTCTCTCTCTCTCTGTTCCTTCCCTGCTTATATTCATTGTAAATAAATAATTCAATCAAAAAATAAAATATTTTATTAAAATATATCTGAATGTACTATACATATCTCTAGCTTTTCAATAAATTCTGCTGAATACCTGATCTTTTCTTAGTAACTTAGCTATCATTAAGAACATAAACATTATAAAAATATCTCAAGAGATAGTAGAATATAAAACCATCATATGAGTAGTTTCCTCAAGGATGAAATAAGTGATTAGGCTTAAGTTTCTAGTTATTAAACAGCTTATATCTGACTACTTCCATGCTATTATCTTATTCTGTATTTCTATCTAAACAAGCCTTCAGATACTATTTCAGAAACATAATTTTAGGTTTTCACCTTATGAAAGTTAGATCTTTGAGAGTGTCCTAATGCTTAGTAATTGGTTTCTTCACATATTCTTGGGTGAGGCTCACCACTTGCCTGAGAGCAATATTCTTCAAGAAATAGAACTATAACAGTTTTTTTTTTTTAAAGAATTAGAACTTTTCCCTGATCTGGAGCTATTTTAATCTAATCTTGAAGTTTGCTCTCTACTGTCTTCTACAGCTATATTTGCACCTTTCAGCAAATCAGCAGATAAAAATTCTAAGACAGGATGTATGGACAGAAAAAGAAGTATTAAAGTATTGTTATTTATCTATGTGATACAATGAGGAGAAATTTTGAGTAAGCTGGTATATACCATTACTTATGACAAATCTTCTCTCAAGCAATTTTTCCCCATATTGATTGTATATCCCCTAGTTGATGTTCTTTAGGGTAGCTAGTATTATGATGACAATATAAATGGTGAGGAGAAGAAAGACAAGGAAAACAGTGTTATTTATCATCTAGAATACTTTTACAAGACTTTGTAAAGGAGAATTTGAGCTTCCATAAGTGATCTCAACTCAAATGGATTTTTACTAACAGCACACACTGACCAGTAGGTGAGGAAATCAGCAAAGTAACACAAAATATTCCATTTATTATTCCTAGAAGTTCCATGTCACAGATTTTTGTAACCTCTGGTACTGTGCTGTTTTAAGACCTGCAAACCAATTTTAATAGCCCACAAAAGAAATCACTCAATATGATATAAGGATGTAAGGGTATTATCATTGATTGGTTGGATGAGTATAGAAGAAGAAAATTAGTAAAAGACATTCAGTATTAAGAGTAGTGCAAGCTAAAGCATAGAGAACTGAAAAAATATGTTTGTAAAAGTAAAATGGTTGAAAGTTAAATTGAAGACAGCTTGAATGTCAAGCTAAAGAAATTTGTAGACTAGCCTTTCCTAAAATGTGTGATTTGAAGATTAATTCTTTTTTTTTTAATATTTATTTGTTTGTTTGTTTGTTTGTTTTGAGAGACAGGAGAGCAGAGGAAGAACAGAGAGAGGGACAAAGAGAATCCCAGGCAGGCTCCATGCTGTCAGTGTGGAGCCTGATGTGGGTCTCTAACTCATGAACCCTAAGATCAGGACCTGACTCCAAACCAAGAGTCAGACACTTAACTGACTGAGCCATCCAAGTGTCCCCATTTATTTTTGAGAGAGAGCGAGAGAGAGCTTGTGCACAAAGGCAGGAGAGGCAAGAGCACAGGGCCTGAAATCATGAACCGTGAGATCATGACCTGAGCTGAAATCAAGAGTTGGACACTTAACCAACTGAGCTGTCCAGATGCCCCCAGAATATGAATTCATAATTAAAGTGATAAAGTTTTTAGCTTTTTAAGTTTTTTTAAATTGCCTTAGGAAATACTACTTTAAACAAAGATAAGCATATTTCTTTATCACAAGACCTCTCTGAGCCCTTACTATGATAATTTACAGTGCATATTTCTTGGAAGAGAATATAACCCAGGAATGGGCTGGGAAATATTACTGTTGAAAATGTAGACTCAGTGAAGCTTCTAGAACTGGGGAATGGATATGCATTTTGGAGACTAATCAAATATATTTAATGCATATGTAAATATATCAAATGATAAAGCACTAGTATTTTTCTTTTATAGTAATTATAATGTGCAATTGTAGATTTATTTGAAAGCCTTTTTATTTAATATTCATCTCCCTCACAATCCAGTGAATTCATTAGAGCAGTGACTAGGGCTCTTTTACTTACTGGTTTTTCCTAGCAAATAACCCAGTATTTAGCGCAATAATAAATATTTGTTGAATAATGATTGTAGAGGAAAGATATCTAGAAATAGTATACTTTCATTCAGCAGTACTTTCAGCAATACTACTAGGATATGGCAAAGGTCTGAACTAGACTGAGTGCATGGTAAAGAAAGGAAGGGGAGGATGTTTAATACAGAAGAAAAGAAAGGAACAATAAAAGATAACACCAAGCTACAGAATTAAACGAATGAAAACACAACTAATCAAAACAAGAAATCAAGAAAGAAAGCACAGTCTCTGGTACAGAGCGGGAGCTTAGTAAATATTTCCAAATTTTGCTTTAGACGAGTTGAGTTTTAATTAAAGATTGGTAGCTCATTAAGCAGTTAGGAACTAAATCAGGGATAATAGTTTATATTAGAAATCATTCATAGAAACTGTTTGAAGTCTCTTTGAAGTCAGTAGATGAAAATTCCTAGGAAGAATGTGCAGAGGGAGAACAGAGCGTTGCTGTTCTTAAAATAATAACTTGTTTAAAAGCAGAACTTAGAAATATTTTTAACATGCTCCTTCTTAGCACCAGGCACCATGCTTTCCTTCTTGATTTCTTGTTTTGATTGCTGGTGTGATGACATCAGCATTAGAAACCACAAAGGGGTTTGTCTTAATAACAGTCCATTGGTCTTCACGAAGATGAACTGGTTTCCTTATAGATAGCAAATCAAACCATGTGTAACAATTGCAGGCTTTCAGATATTGTAATGATAAAATGAAAACAAACCCATGAAATCTGAGTATTTTTTAAAATGTAATTATTTCAACAGTTGAAAAACAAAGAAAGAAGCCTCAGATGTTCCACTTGGAGTCCCAGAATCACCATGTATGTTGTCTGGATAAAAGAGTTTCAGAGACATACTTGAGGTTAGGTAATGGCTTTAGAGGTGTTTCTTGAAGTAGGGCATGGAGAGAGCTTGGCAGGTTTCCATATCCCTGTGGCACACTTAGTAAAGCAAAGGGTTTCTCGGTGAATAAATTAGAAACATTTGTCATTTGAAAAATGTAAGATTGTGCCAGCTAATGAGGACAGCCAGAGAATTTATCACAAATCTTAGAAAGTTTGAGCTTTCCTTCATACTTTTATCTTTCCAGGTATGGAATATTAGATAACAATAACATGGACAATCATGGGTTTAAAATCCTAGGGAACACAATGTTATAAATATAGGGGTTTTGATACGCATACTCTTATTGTTTGAGTCAACTACTGCACATATAATTCTCAAGTGGTTGAAATTATCTTTCATTTAATCAGTAGAGAAGGATTTGAAGAAAGATAGCAAGATGAGTCTTTTTGTTACTTCACTTATGTTAGTTCAGGTTAGCAAGCCCTGCTGTAGAAATGCACTTGACTCTGGGAGAGTGCTGAAAGGGAGACTATTGATTGCATATAGTGGTATAGAAAAAGAAAAATCTTCTTTAGCAATTCGTATATGTATATACATACATACATATATATACACACAAACACACATATATATGAATATATTGCTTCATTAGCACAATTCTCTTCTGGTAAAGCTTTAAAAGAAAAAAAATGAATACCTGTTTTCCTCCTGGAAGGAGAGGAAAGAGCCCACTTCCAATCTTCTGTCCCCCTCTCTCTCTGCCTCTCCCCTGCTTATTCTCTCTCTGTCTCTCCCTCAAAATAAATACATTAAAAAAAAAAAACTTAAAAAAAAAAACCCTAATACTGGATGTGGAACTACATGCTCTCTGTGGTATACTGAGCACTGGTTATGTTTCAGGGAAAAGCAAATATGTACTTCTGTATATCATGTATGTAACATATATGTGCTTTCTTGTGTTTTGTGCTCTTTTCAATTCCTGAATCACTTTCTCCATTCTAACTTACTACATTCCCCTCCCTTTGACATTCAAAAAAGTCTTTCATATTGGTTGCTACTTAGAAGAACAATGTCTTTTCTCTCACTGCTACCCTTCATTCTATTTTGCACCTATGAAAAATTCTATGTGTAAATCACTTCAAGTGTGTATGTATCTGCATATATGTGTGTGTGTGTGTGTGTGTGTGTGTGTAAGAGAGAGCTAGAGAGAGAGAGAAATAGAACTATTGGTAAATGAATATCTTTGTAAATTCTCATATGCCAATCTATATACATGAGGGCTCATGCAATACACAGTCTGCTAGAGGAAAATAAATCAATGGCTTTAGAATAAGGGGATAAGAGATTTAATTTTCAGGTCTACTAATTATTTTGTGTGTGATATATACACCACAGACACACTAAACTTTAGTTTACTATTAAAGTATGGAAAATAAGGGTCGCCTGGGTGACTCAGTCAGTTAAGTGTCTGGCTTAGTCTCAGGTCATCTCATAGTTTGTGAGTTTGAGCCCCATGTCAGGCTCTGTCCTGACAGTTCAGAGCCTGGGTCCTGCTTCGGATTCTGTGTCTCCTTTACTCTCTGCCCCTCCCTTCCTCCTTCCCTCTCTCCCTCCCTCCCTCTCTCTCCCTCTCTCTCTCTTAAAAATAATTGAACAGTAAAATATAAAATAAGGAAAATAATATATGAATACTTATTTATTGTGGAAAAAACAACATGATAAATTGTAAATTGAATTGAAAATTTCAAAAACCTGTACAAATAAATGTCATCATAATCATGTTTAGCTCTCAATTTTCATTTAATAGTTAATATTTAAATTCTTTAAAATATTTATTTATTTTTGAGAAACAGAGCATGAGCCAGGGAGGGGCAGAGAGACACACACAGAACTGAAGCAGGCTTCAGGCTCTGAGCTGTCAGCACAGAGCCTGACGTGGGACTCGAACCCATAAACTGTGAGATCGTGACCTGAACTGAAGTCAGATGCTTAACTGACTGAGCCACCCAGTCACACCATAATAGTTAATATTTCTAAAGTTCTCTGAGTCATACACTAGACAAGTTACTGGAAATATACCTTGTTGAACAGGCTAGACATGGTCCCTGTCTTCACAGAACTTTTAATCTAGTGAACACAATCACTATTGATTAAATTATTAAAATGTGATCAAAGGGAGTTGCAGCATATTCTCAAAAGTCACAGCCTGCCTTGATGAAGAGAGAGAGACTATTTTCCCTTAATGTTATTTTTTTAAGGCAAAGGAAATTGTCCTATATACAGGCAGCCCTATTTCTGAGGCCCTCATTTAAAAAAAAAAAAGTAGTCTTAGGAATGTGGAAGAAACAGTGAATGCAAAGAACTCAGAAACCAATCAGAAGAGTGGTACCTGGCCAGACTTCAAAGGGGCTACGTGTGAGTGTGGAAGGCAGGAGTGAGACCATAGGAGTATATTATTCTTAACAAGCCATGTAAAAATTTTAGACTTTGCCTAGAGGGCAGAGAGGACTCAATGAAGTATTTGCAGCAAGAGGGTGACATAATATTTGTTTTTTATAAAGATCACTCCTGCTGTACTGTCTCGGGAGAACAACAGAGAGACAGAGACAAGTATACATGCAAGAGATAATAGTTTGAGCTAGGTTGCTGGGCATCAGAAGTAAAGAAAAATAGGCCTCATTTAAGAAATATGTAGGCTATTTAATTGTTAATACTTGGTGATTGTTAGATGTGGAGTGTAGGTACTAGAGGAGTCAAGAACAAGGCCAAGGTTTCTATCTTGAGACATTGGGTGAGTGGTATTGCTGCTCACTGAGATGGAGAACACAGGAGGAGGAAGAGGTTGGGGCAGAACAGTAATTGCTAACACTTAGTGAATACTTAAAATCTGAAGACATCATTCTAAGTGCTTTGTAGGCACTCTGTTATTTGACGAGGGACTAACATAGGGATAAAATAATGTGCCGCGTCACACAGCCAGGAAGTTTTGGTTCCAGAGTTCAAGCTCTTGACTGTGATGATGGGCTTTATACCTTTCAAGAGCATCATGTCAATTTTGAGTATGTTATGTTTGAGATGCCCTTCAAACATAAAGTGGAAATGATGAGGGAAAATAAGTCTTAGTACATATAAAAGGAAATTCATAGCCACCTATTATCAAAATTAGATGAAGTCAGAGTTAGGAAAGGTGAAGGAGATTATAAAGGGAGAAAGTGTACAGTTAGAAGGGTACCAAGCCTGGGGTGGCAGGGGCATATCTAATATTATAAATCTCAGGATTTGGTAGAGAGGATGGCACTTTCTCAAAAGACTTAAATGGAAGAACTGAAGTGGAATGATAAATATCAGAAGAGAATGATGTGAGGAAAGCCAAAGGAAGAGAACATTCTCAAAAGGAAGATGTAGTTCCCTGCCCAATGCTCCTATTAGGTTAGACAAAAAGGAAGGAAAAGTATGAAAAGGATTAAAAGAAAACTTTATTTTAAACATGGAAGTTAATCTTTCACCCTCCTTATTTATCTAGTCTTACAACCCAGGTTATTCCATTAACCTAAAAGAAATTATAAAACACATATACTCACAAGGGCAGAGAAAATAGAAGAGAAGGCATCATGAAACCAGAAGTTTCAACTAATTTTGAGACAAAAGGGAAAGAAGATGTACTTAATGTCAACTACATACAAAATACACTGTTAGCTACAATATAAATTACCCACAAAGGGGTGCGAAAATTGATTTACTGCACAGACCTCCTTAGGGTCTGGGAGATAGCAGATACCAGGCAAGGAACTGAAGATATTTAGTACTGAAAATAGGAAAACTGACTGAAGTACTCTCTATTTAAAGCTGTATAGTTATGTCCCAGGAAGAAGACCAGAATATTTTTTTGGCTTACTGCCAGATCATCCTGCAGTGAATTCTATCCTGCATATCAAGCTTCCAATTAACTTCTTAGAGCTTTACTTTTCAATAATGAAGAACAGTCACGAATCACCAGATATTTATGGAAAGCCCCTATTACAAAAGACAAAGATCAAAAGAAACAAACAGAAAAATAGAAATAACATTAGGAGCAGGGAGACAAAAACAAAATGTCTCTAGCTAATATTTTCTGACAGAGATGAAAATGATGTTGCATCCTGAAATACAAACAGGATACTGTGTAAAAATAGCATTCAGGAAGCAACAAATAACTTTTGATAGTAAAACTATGCCATCAGATAAAAGAATAGCAAATGGATTTAGAAGATAAAGTTGAGAAAAATCTCCCAGAAAATAGAATAATGAGACAAAGACAAAGAAATTACAAAAGAAAAACAATAATTGGATTACAGGATAAATCTAGGAGATAGGTTTTATATCCAGCTAATCAAGACTGCAGAAAAATAGAAAAATAAAAACAAGGAAGAGGAGAACATTACCAATTAAATAATAACGGAAAATTTAACAGAATTGAAAGATAAGTGCTTCCAAAGTGAAAGGGTCTGTTAAGTACCCAGTACAGTGGATTAAAAAACACATCAAAGCACATTATCATGAAATTTCAATACACTAAAGATAATATAAAAATCCTAAAATGTTCTGGTGGAAGGGAAGGTGGGTGTAAAACAGGATTTTGAATAGTAATGGAACTAGATTTGCAAAGCTCTCAAAAATGTACCTACTGATATCCTTTCTCAGTAAGTTACTGGATGTTATATTCTACCTTGTATGTTATATTCCAATAAATCCAGAAAGAAAAAAAGAGACACAGAATTCAGAAAATAGAAGACCTAACACGAGAAAGAAATGGAAAATTCACAGAATGATAGTGAAAACACATTTCAGGATAATAGATACGTATATCAGACCTAGAAAAAACAGACGTTTGAGACAGGAACAAGAAAACTTAAACAAACATCAAAATAAACATGTGGATTATTCCAGAGGTAAAAATGACAGATTACACTCATTTGACTATACCAAGAGGAGATAGTCAGAAAGTCGAATTAATAAAAGGTACATAGAAAAAATCAAGCAAAGAAAAAATAAGGAAATTTAAAATAATTACAATGCGATTGAATTACAGTAGTATATAGTCATAATAAAATAAATCCTATTAATTTAAAATGAAATTTCTGTGTTTGTACTTTTACTTGGTGAGAATAGAAGTGTGTTGGAATTTATTAGAAGAAAGTTAAACCACATTATATGTTTGAAACCTACAATGGGTGGCTGGGTGACTTAATCAGTTAAACATCTGGCTCTTGATTTTGGCTCAAGTCATGATCTCACGGTTCGTGGGATCGAGCCCCATGTCAGGTTCTGTGCTGACAGCTAGCTCAGAGCCTGGAGGCTGTTTCAGATTTTGTGTCTCCCTCTCTCTCTGACTCTCCCCTGCTCATGCTGTCTCTCTCTCTCTCTCCAGAAATAAATAAAAACATTAAAAAAACTGTATTGAAAAATCAAGGAGTAAAACTATAGTCAAGTTATTTAGAAATTTAGAATGAAGAAAAGCTCAAAAATTGAAAGCTCTTAGTTATAGGGAGCATAAATCAGGAATGAAAGCAGTTATAGTTAAGAAATAGTCCAGTTAATGAGATACCAAAGTCATCAAAGAGTGAAGAGGAGTATTCAAGAACTGGTAAATGAATGGTATGAAGAGAGGAAGGATGTTACTGCTAGGTAATGAGACCATCAAAGGAACAGGAGTTTTATAGAATGAGAGAAGAGCAATAGTTTTTTAGAGAGCAAGGGGTAACAATTCCACTTTCTAGCACTGAAGTATTTAAGGCATGAGAATGTCAGCATGCTCTACTTTTAAAGGCTACAAGTGAACCAAGTTTTATTTGAGACTATGAGGGAGCATTCAGTGAAGATGACAAGGCTCAATGAAGTTTTTGACATGGTATAAGGTACATTCTTGGTGTTCACTGAGAGTAGAAAAGAGAGAAACCGGGCCAAGGGAAAACTTCAGTACATTGTGGGGATGAGAGAAGGGATACAAAGGATGACCAGAAGAGCCTCCATTTGGGGGCTTTCATTAAAGGGAAAGCAGTCTTAGTGAACTGAGTTCCAAAAGTCTTGGTGGATAGTGGATCCTCTAGCCAAATGGTTTAGGTGCAAGCCTGGGTATTCTTTTTTGTCTCAATTTATAATAAAAAATTTGCAGTGTAAGCAGCATACAAGTATCAAGATATATCACTTGGTTCAACACAATAGGGTGAGTGCAAAGCACTGGACAACACAGTCATGGACAATTGATTGCATATTCATCTGTGGGTCAGTGAGGCAGACAGGGCATGTATATACCTTGGGTCAGCTCTATGACATTAAGCTGGGTGGTTGGTGTGAGTACTAGTGATTTAAATTAAAAACCTGAGAATCTTTCAAGACCTCTCCCTCTCTCCACAATCTCCCCTTCCATCTCTCATTTAATCCATTACCAACATGCTGGATTTTGCTTCCAAAATGTCTTTCTAATCCATCACTTCTCTCGATCCTTGCTGTTATTCTCATTATCTAAGCCATCATCACTTCACTCTACAACTGTAATAACTTCAACAAACATTTACTAGGTGCCTAATATGTGTCACGTATTTACTAGGCATTTACTGGCTGCCTAGTATGTGCTAAAGCCCACGTAGAGACATGGAAGCCACCAACCGACAAGGATTTCAAGTGTCAAGTGAAATAACAGTTACAAAACCTTTGTTTCAGATTCCTAGAAATAAAAATGTTCAAGAGCTAGAAAGTAATGAAGAAGAAAGGTCATTTTTTTAAATGTTTGTACTTGGCCTTCTACACAATGCCAAGGGCAGATAGCCATCTATGAGTTCTAACTCATAAACCTGTCCCCTAAATATCATTTTATTAATTTCAGAAGTTAAAACTTGGGCTGAATGTCCAACATCTCCTAAGCATTTTCTACTCATTCCCCTCCAAATATGATTTAACCTGAGCAACTTAAAAAGCAAAATCTGGGGCACCTGGGTGACTCTGTTAGTTAAGTGTCTGACTTCATCTCAGGTCATGATTTCATGGTTCATGAGATAGAGCCCATGTCAGGCTCTGTGCTGACAGAGCAGAGCCTGCTTGGGATTCTCTCTCCCTCTCTCTCTGACTCTCTCTCTCAAAATAAATAAAGAAATAAAAAGCAAAATTCTATATTGTTTTTATAAACTTACTACTTTCTAGCAATAAATTTATGCTAGTAAGTCAAATAAATCAACCAAAAAAAAGTGCATGTTTCAAATTAATGCTCATTTAGTACTACTCTAACTGGCAAACTGTACTGTGTCTGTTAATTCAAAGATAAATAAGAACTTTTCTTCAAAGAACTCACGCAGTGGGGAAGTAGAATACATATTTGGGAAGAAATGTGATTAGTGCTCTGGGAACTCAGAGGAAGACTCTAATCATTCTTCCTGGAGAGACATTCACAGAGATAGTGACCTTTCAGTCAGAATGAGAAGTGCTTCAGGGGTGCCTGGGTGGCTCAGTCGGTTAAGCGTCCGACTTTGGTTCAGGTCACGATCTCACAATTTGTGGGTTTGAGCCCTGTGTCGGGCTCTGTCCTGAGAGCTAGCTCAGAGCCTGGAGCCTGTTTCAGATTCTGTATCTCTCTCTCTCTCTCTCTCTCTCTCTCTCTCTCTCTCTCAGAAATAAAAACATTAAAAAAAATAAAAAAAGAATGAGAAGTGCTTCAAGCAATTTATCTGTAGCTTATGGTATTTGGGCGGGAGGGAAGGGGGTCCTAAATATATTCATCTATTCGTTCATGAATTCATTTGTTAATTCTACATTTGTTATCAAATATCTACTATATGTCAAGCCCCATGACAAATGCAAAACAAATAAAACACTCTTTCTACTCTCCAGAGACTTACATTCTAGAAGAATGACATGAAAATCAATACTTTTAATAAAGTGTTACAAAAACATGGTATAGGCTTTTCAGGATTATATGGCATTTGGTCAGTTTAACCTAGACAAAGATGTTACAGGAATTTCTGCCATGATTATAACTTGTTTTCTCCTAGTGAAATCATAGGATTCATAAAGCCAGGCTATCATTCTTAAGCAAATAACCAATCTAACTCTAATCTGTAGTTCCAATAAAATAGAAGCTTCATGAAAACAGGGACTTTGTTCAATTCATTACTCTATCCCACTAACTAGATCAGTGCCTGGAATATAGTGGTTATTTGATAAATATACGTTCATTAATGGAATGAATTTGTGGGTAAAAAAGAGGTTATCATAAACCTTAGGGATGAAATTTGAATATTTTGGCAGAAAAACTACATTTTCCCCCAATAAATTTTAGATGTTTATGTTCTGCAGTGTAATTTATGTAAAATTAAAAATTATAGATTCTTGGGTCAAGTGAGAAGTATGGTGATTGCACAGAGTCAGGTTTGTGTTCTGACTAGATTCTGCCATTCCAAAGCTGCATGATGATGGGAAATCTCTTAACTTCTGTGAATTCCATTTCTTTGTCTGTTAAATGGGAATAAAACCTAGCTCACCTACATACAGGGCTGTTCAAGTGTTAATGATGTAATGCATACACATGTTCTATATAAACGTTATAGCATTACTTAATTATGAAATTTATACCAAAATTAAATTTCTAAGGCTTTAATTATTGCAGGAATTCCCTCCAGAGGGAGACAATTAAGCAGTTTTTTTTCTCTCTTTTTCTCTAGTGCAGTGCCTGGAGATGACCACCAAACGGAAAATCATCGGCCGACTGGTGCCGTGCCGATGTTTCCGAGGTGAAGAAGAAATCATCTCAGTTTTAGACTACTCCCACTGCAGCCTTCAGCAGGTGCCAAAGGAGGTCTTTAACTTTGAGCGGACATTAGAGGAGCTTTATCTAGATGCCAATCAAATTGAAGAACTACCTAAGGTAATTTTTGACAAAACCTAAAATATATACCGTAAATGACTATTTCATAATTTCAGAGACTTCGCTAATGATAATGTGAACTATAGCCTTCTATCTAGATAATTGACAAATTGTTTGAACAGATATAACTTCCCCAATACTCTTGTTAACTTTTACTACCACTCCACTTATCATTTCATGTGATATGCTTATAACCCATTGAACTCCATGGAAATCATCATTTTATTAATTATGCTTTATTTTAATTTAAAATGGCCTTCACAGAAATAGATTTAGATCAATATTGGTGAGCCAAGATCAATAGTTATGTTTGGAAAGGAAAGGAAAAACATGACAGTCTATTCTAGAACTGTAATTTATATGTTGTATGTTAAGGTAACATTGTTCTAAACCTTTGAATTATATGTTCTAAATCTGAGAAATATTTTTACACACACACATGTGCACATAAACATACACTATTATGAAAAGCATACTGTTGTTTCTGGAATTTGGAATCTTTGATTATTATAGACATCACTGAATTTATATGGCATACAACTATAAGCATAGTATAGCTAAAAATTTTAACTAATATCAAACTTTGCACACACAGACACACATGCACACACACATACACTGCCATTATGACATTGTGCTATGCAAAGAAAATGTCCTTCTTCTCCACTGCAGAAAAGATTGGATAAAAGAGTAGTTAATGCAGACCTAAACCATACATCAGGGAGGTTCATATTCTAAATCTTTGTATATTAATGATCATCTAAATAAGTGATTCATATTATTTAGTTGGTATGGCATTTACCTGTGAAGGATTTATACCATGGCTCAGAGGGAAAAAAATGTCTTGCAATACAAAATATCTTGCTAAAAAATGCATATTAAATACCTAGGAACCAGGAAATGAAATTTCCATAATAAAAGCTAGCTTCATTATCAAATTCTGAGAATAATGTGCTGATCAAAACAAATTATGATTAATTGTTCTCACTTATTATGAATTAGGTATTTACATAATACTTCAGAGACAGGCAGTATTTATTGTGTGCTTCAAAACCAGAATACGTCATTTTTGACAATCAAAGTATATAATGTCATCTTGGATCTTTGGTCAGGAGTTGTGGGTCAGGCCTAAAGGAAGTTTTAACCGTATAGATTAGCATGTAGATGCACATTGAGTAGACACTGGTACGAACTTAGCTTTTTCTCCCAAAGACTATGAACTTCTTGAGGGCAGAGATGGCATCGTATTCATCTTTGCCTCCCTGTGCAGGAGCTTGCATGGTGACTTTCACATAATAGACACTCAATCTGTTTGGTGTTGCCACCAGGTGAAACAATGCAGAGAACTTCATGTATTACAGAATTTGATTAGCAAAACTGTATAAGGTTTAAATGATTCATAAACGTGACATTTAACTTGAATTTAGAAAAATAAGTACAATCATTTTTGTAGAGTGGTCTAATATAAGATTACCGGATTAAGTAAAAGATATGCCATGAAATTTGAATTTTAAGCTAAAAATCAGAAAGTTTGTGGTATATTTTTGACTCCAAGGGAAAAAAATATATATATGGTTCCAATATTGCATTTGATATACTAAAAAATGGTTATTTAGCTTGGCATCCTGTATTTTTATTCGTTAAATCTTGACACCCCTAAGCCAAGTAATTATTTAAAATCTTTTTCTAGATCCATGCCACAAATTCTGTAAGACAAATAGCAAAAGCATGGCTTACTTTTTTTAAGTTTATTTATGTATTTTGAGAGAGAGGTTGGGGAGGGGGGGAGGAAAGGAGGGAAGGAGGCAGAGAGAGAGAATCTCAAGCAGGCTCCAGGGCTTGAAATCACAAACCATGTGATCATGACCTGAGCTAAGGCAGATGCTTCACTAACTGAGCCACCCTGGCACCCCCAAAACATGCTTTATTAATTAAGCGAGTATTTATTCAGTATCTGTACTTACTACACAGTGTTTGGGTTTTAGGGATGGTACAAGAGACATAAATCTTAATCCTTACTCTCCAGGATCTAACATCCTAATTACAGAGAAAACTGAAGCTTTGGAGGCAAAAGCACAAGAATGTGTAATCAGAGCCTAAGAGCCAAATACCATTGGTAAAGAAGAGTTTCATTCTTGTAGGCAGAGTGAGAGGGCTTGACCAAAAGGTATAGATGCAAAATTTAAACTGGTTTATATGGAGGGAGAGAGGAGAGGAACAGCAGAACTATGAAGAGTCTGGAGCTGCAGTTACATGTGAGGGAGTGCTAACAATATGTAGGTAGAGGAGAGAGAGCAGGGAAGACCCAGATTAGGTAAGGTCTTGAGAGTTGACAGCATTGTTTGACTGGAAGCATTAGGCAGATAATGTGATTGGTGAGCTTACACATCAAGTAAGTAACTAAGAGCCTAAGTGAGCTTGAGTTAACAATACATAAAAATTGCGTGGCTCAGTTGGTTAGGTGTTTGGCTCTTGATTTTTGCTCAGGTCAGATCTCATGGTTCATGAGTTTGAGCCCCACGTTGGGCTCCATGGCCAATGATACAGAGCCTGCATCTCTCTCTCTCTCTCCCTCTCTCTCTCTGCCCCTTCCCTTTTTGTGCTCTTTCTCTCTCAAGATAAATAAATAAACTTAAAAGATAATAATACAAGTGAACCAAAGACTCAGTGTAATTTCCCAGCATATTAAATTAAGGAAAAATGTTTATCTTTTATTATTGGTATGCTTTATATATTTCAAAGATTTTTCACATAATCTCCCAAGGTTTCTTTGAGTTTCAAATTCAAAGTTGTTGCTAAAACAAGCCTGTGTTACTTTCTTCCAATGCATTTGATATTGAGATACGATCTAAATTATCTAACATTGAGATATGATCATAATAGTACATGGATATATCTGTGCATATTAGAAAAGTAAGAAGTTAAGACATGAAAACTCACTCTTTTTCTGAGAAGGGCAAGAAAGTCCTTATTTGTTCTTAGGTCTCATTGGCTTTATTGTGTTGCATGTTCATTGCTGATCCAATCCCTTTGTTGTGAAATCTACTATGGCAAGAAAAATGAGATTACTTTGAGTTAAACAATGAGGGGTCACCTCTGTGGATTTTTGATTGCTGGTTGAAACACAAAGCACAAAGGGAAAGGGTGCAAGGACTCTAGGGGAGATTACCACAGTGCACACTTCAAACAAAATGTTATATAATCATTGCTTTGTGGGGAAATGTTTTTAATCAGACAATTTATAAAGTTTTTTAAGGATTTGTAGACAAAGTATCGAGTCTCTAGGGAGTTTAACCTTTAAAGTTAAATGAAATAAAACTCTTTTTGTCTGCCATCTTATTTTATTGTTTTCTTTGTGTTTCCCTGACGTTGTTACCATGGTGACTTCAATTTTGTTGAGTACTTGAGATAGCTATTTGTTTTTTTGATATTACATTATAGTAAGAATTACCTTTTGCACATGTTTTAATTTTTTTTTCTTTCTGATATTTTATACTGAGAATATTCTAGCTGGCCAAAAATTTCTATTGTAAGATGTTATACAACAGGTATGGAACAGAGTCAAGGTTAATAACAGTTGGAAAAAGATATGTAAAGACTGTCATAAAAGATGCAGAAATAGAAATGAAAGAACAGGAAGTTTTTTTGATTAGGGATAGTTCAATCTGTGTTACTTAATTTTCTGTAGTAAAAGGTAAAAATACAAAAGGACATGCCTTTCACACAGTGATAGAAAACTCACACAGGTAATAATTTAGTATTTTTTTGCTTGCTATTTTGAACCAGGAATTTAAAATTAGATACAGAGTAATAGACAATCACAGGTGAATATTATGTACTAAGTAGTGTGTGAAGGCAAAAGTAAAAAAAGGAATAAAGAGAAAAACTATTGAGAAACTTCTTGAAACTGAAGAGTAACTCTAAAAAAGAGAAAAGAAATAATTTTGGAAAAGCTAATATGTGACCAAAATTGAAAGATATAGAGAGTAATTTTGGTAGATGAGTTCAATTTAACCATATATCAAAGAGGATAGAACTCTGGGCGCCTGCATGGCTTAGTTGGTTGAGGTCCAACTTCAGTTCAAGTCATTATTTCATGGTTCAAGCCCCATGTCAGGCTCTGAGCTAACAACTCAGAACCTGGAGCCTGCTTCGGATTCTGTATCTTCCTCTCTCTCTGCCCCTTCCGCACTCCTGCTCTGTCTCTGTCTCTCAAAATTAAATAAACGTTAAAATTTTTTTTAAAAAGGATTGAACTAAATCTGAAGTACCCTACTTAAAAAATTTTCTCCACATTAAAGCTTACAACCTACTCCTGAAATATTTTAGAGATTAAGAATCTGACCTTTGGACTCAGACAAACCTGGGATTAGATCCTAGCACTGCTTTTTGGTTGGGAAGATGTTTTATTTTCTGGGAATCTCAGTTCCTTCATCAGCAAAACCGGGAAAATAATAGAGGTTGCTAGTAGTTAGGTAGATGATAGATGACAGGTAGATAAATAGATGAGTATTGGGTGAGTTAATGCATGTGGAACACCTTGAATAGAGAAATATTCAATAATCAGTAATTATTATACTCCTCTCACATATGAAGGAAAATTCCCATGTTAATTACCCTGAGTAAAAGAAAAATAAGATTTTGTAACATCTCAAGATAGTTCTGGACATTGGTTTTCTAACAAAAACTCTTCTGGCATGACTTTATCTCTACCTGAAATTTCCAGTGACAGCTTCTAGGAAAACAATTCCCTGACTATAATGGGTGATAGGTTTTTGACTCTACCAGCTGCACCAGCACATTTGTGATAATATCACTGTTTTGCCTGAAAATTTCCTTGATTCACAGAATCACAATGTTGTATTATTTTTAAGTAGATACAACCTTGGGGATTATTTTATTTTGCCCTCTATTTTTACTAATAAGCAAATCCAGGCCAGGAAAGTTAATTAACTTCTCTTACACCACATAGGATATTAGATTCCTATCAAAAACTATTACCAAATACTGTTTATTCATTAGAGTAGAATATGTTTATGTTACAGTAACAATAAGTCAAAAGCTCAGTGCACAAACGAACAAAAGTTTTTCTTGGTGTCTCAGGAAACACTGCCCTATAGGAATCCAGTCAACTAATCTAAGTTTCAACCCAATGCAGAAATGTCAACTTATTATTGCTCTTGCAACACTCATTCAACCTCTTCATGAACATTTCTAGTAGTGGAAGAAATCATTGAACTAAGAAGCAGTTTAGTGTCTTATTGGAACATTCTGCTTATTAGAATGTTCAACAATATGTTAATGATGTTTGCCCATATTCATCCATCTAAAACTGGGTGAGGTACCTGGGGTGATACAAAGCTTATTAAGGCATGCCTTCTCTGGACAAGGAACTATGCTTCTGGCATTACTGCCTTGATCCTTCAAATATTTGGAAGGGATTCATATACTTTGCCTTAGAGTTCTATTCTTCTAAGACAAGTTTCCAAATTCTTTTGACATTTTTCAAAGACATCCATTCTAAATGTGTCACCATCTTGGTTACAATACTCTGGACACATTCTAATTATTAGCTTGGTTTTAGACATTGATACACCAGTTAAAAAATATCTGTCCATGTAGAAGTATTCCACAGAGGAATAAACAAAATGTAAAAGAAATCAGGAGAGAGGTCAGAGTTGGAGATGGAGTTGAGAGTCATCCACCTAGAGGTGAGAATTAAAATCAGGAGACAAGATCATGTCCCTGGAAAGGGGGAAAAAATGCAGAGAAACATATAATTAAAATTTTAAAAGCAAAATGACAGTACAAAACTACCAGAGGAACTTGCCTAGAAGTTACCTTTGTTTCCCCTTGTATATACAAGGATAAAATAGGGAAATTTTATTATGCTCATGTCAATGAGAAAAACCTCTATGGGTAAGAGAAACATGACATCTCAATATCTCAGTTGATTTTGATCTAGGTGTCTATCACTTACAAAAAACTATTAGCTCATAATGAGTAGAAGAAAAAGATAGCTCTGACTGTGTAGTACTATTAAGCTAATTCTGGAAATTTCCAGTCTTCCAAGACATTTGAAATTGAATGTCATGAGCATTGTGCTTAGAAAATATGAGTTTCAAATATGAGAAAGGATAGGTTCTAGCTTCCTATCAAAATGCCATAAAACATTCAGAAGTTCACAAAACAGGTGTCAGCATACAACGTTTAATCATACAACTATTTTAAAATAATTAGCAAGAAGACCAAAGAAACAAATATTTGTTTGAATATTAAACTCTACATTCTTAAGCCTTGCTAATTTTTTGGAGACATATTGACAGTGTCTTCATGTGGCCCCTGTTGCCCCAGCCTGAACTGCCTCAGTAGATTTCACACTTCTGGACTTCAAAATCCAGCAAGGCATGAGAACAGACATTCTTTTTCTTTTGCTGAATAAACATTTTAAAAGTCTTGTACAAGACTTTTATTATTTGATTGTAAAAAAAATACTTTCACAGCCAAATGTGGAAAACATTCATAAACGCAGAATAAATGGCATTCCTTCACAAGAAAAGGTAGGCAATAAACCTATACTCTTTAAAAAAAAATAGCAGTTTTATTGAGATATAATTTACATGCCTATTAAATTCACCCTTCCAAAATGTACAATTTAGTGGTTTTATTATATTCACAGAGTTGTACTACCATCACCACTGTCTAGTCCTAGAAAATATTAATAACCCCCTCAAAACACAGTCTACTTGTTAGCAATCACTCCTCATTTTTTGCTTCCCCTAGTCCCTGGAAATCTCTTTATGGTTGAGCCTATTTCAGACATCTCATCTAAGTGTAATCATACAATGTAGGGTCTTTTGTGACTGGCTTTTTTCCCTGTGCACAATGTTTTCCAGTTTCATTAACCTTGTAGCATTACCAGTACTTCACCCCTTTTCAAGTGCCAAGTAGTATCCCTTTGCATGGATGTGTCACATACCACTTTTACAAATAATATATATCACTTTTTGAAATGCAAACAAATTGCTAAAAGTATTATTTTCCTTTAATGCATGTGTGTAATTATTTTCTCAATACAAATGCATCAGTTTGGAGCTTTATAATCCATAGTATACATGAAGTTAAGCTCCAGTATCCAACTTCTTCAGTATTTTGTTTTCAATGAAGTAGTTGTTTAAATTCAAGTTCCTAAAGGTTTATAATAAAAAGAAAGTAAACTCTTAACAATATGAATCTAATATACAGTATTGTTAGTAAACTAAGGAGACCCAGAAAAAAATGCCTGCATATCTTCTTTAGGGAAACAGACAAATGCTGGGAAGCCAGGGACCAGGCAAGTGCTACATTAAAAAACATTGGGTGGTGGGGGCATCTGGGTGACTCAGTCAATTAAATGTCTGACTTCAGCTCAGGTCATGATCTCACAGTAGGTGAGTTCGAGCCCTGCATTGGGATCTGTGTTGACAGTGCAGAGCCTACTTTGGATCCTTTGTCTCCCTCTCTGCCCTTCCCAGCCCTCTCTCTTTTTCTCTCTCTCTTTCTCAAAAATAAATAAACATTAAAAATTTTTAATAATAAAAAAGTAAAAATAAATTAAAAATAAAAACATTGCTTGGTGCCCACTGCTCCACTTTGGTCACTCACTCAGGGCTGCATAGCTGAAGCATTGACCACCCAACCTGACGCAGTCAGGAATTTATCAAAGAGATTTTAGATGGATGGAAATTTTGTCATGGCGTGACTCTAGTCATTGGGCCATAAATAGCAGAAATCCTCACTGACTCTTCAGAAAATAAACGAGCAACAAAAATGCACCTGAATTGTGCCAGCAGCCAGCAGGTAAAATAGAGCTCAAAGTTAATGACCGGCAAATGAGCTATGACAACTGTACTGGAGCTATTTGTCCTGAGCCTGCACATGAAAGCCAAGGAAGCCCTCTGCTCAGAGATGCAGCCTTGCTCCTCCCTCTGCCACCATCCCACTGGCCTGTGCCTTCATTTCCTTCAGGTCTCTGCTCAGACATCACCTTACCGGAGAAGTTTTGACCTTCTATGAAATAACAATACCCGGCACCACTACCACCACCACTTGATCCTCTCGACAAAATTTAAGACTTAATTATAGCTCTTGATTTCTTGTACAATTCAGTTGTGTTAGCCAGTATTAAGATACTGCCTAAATACTTAATCATTGCTATAAAACATCAGCATAGATAGCTTCCTCTGATAAGTCTGTTATTTTAGACATAAAATGGTTATTGTTATGGCTAATAGTTGTTAGTTATTTTATCAATGAGTAAGACCTTTGATGGTGGCCAGAGGTGAGGAAGGACAGGAAAAATTAGAGTATATCAGCATAGGACACAGAAAAAACTCTCATTTAATGGTGGTTCATTTGTTTAATTTTTGATGCTGGTTTTGGGAGTTGAAATGAGGTAGGGTAATTTTTGTGGCTTCTCCATAATCCATGATCTAATACCCTCCAGTCTGCATTTTGTGTTTTAATCTCACAACCCTAGGGTTGTGCCTATTTCGGACATCTCATCTAAGTGTAATCATACAACATAGGGCCTTTTGACACTGGCTTTTTTCACTCAACATAATGTTTTCCATTAGGTATTTAATCCATATAAATTAGATATGTTGCATAATATTTTCTCAAATTAAGGAATGTGTTCTCTGACTAAACAGTCCAAGCGGTGATGTCATGGAGCGTATTTTTACATATGTGGGCATAGAAGAGGAATAAACCCTCTAAAATTTCTTTCAAACTTAATGTTTTGTGATTCACTCAGTTGAGATTCCTTTTAAATAGATAATGATAAGCAATAGAAGGAAGTGTTCTGACAAACAGAATAGTGACTGTAATCACTGGTTATGGTCACATAATAACGGAACAGTGTAAAAAGGTGTAGAGAAAGTGGGCCTAGGAAACACAAGTTCTGATACTAGTTAGCTATGTACCTTCAGACATATTAACCCCTTTGAACCTTTGCTTCTTCATTCCCAGTAGATGCGAACACATTTGTTCCTGTTTATTTCTGAGCATTGTGGTGAGGATCCAATAACATAAAGGATCTGAAAGCTCTATGAGAACAGTAAAATGAAAAATAACTCTTGTGTAAAGAGAAATGGCTTAGTTTGGTAAGAAAGGGCACACATTTGATAAAGTTGATTTACTTCATTAATATAAATTTAGACAAACCCAATGGTACAACCACAAAAAAATTTAATTGATAAAAAAAATGATGAGGATTTTCTTTGAATATGGATTTATAGTTGTCTCGGTTTTCTTTTTATTTGTCTTTTGAATTATAAGCCACAAAAACCAACTGACCATTTTAGGTAAAGATGAACATTTATTGGAAATATTTCAGGGGCTCTTTAACTTAATAGGGGCCTGGGGAACCTTACCTGGGAAGACGATAAGAACCAAGAGAGCTCTGGGTTGCTGCACAGAATCCACAGGACAGTAGCAGGATGGGTCACACACCGCTGCTCTTGTGAAGAACACAACCTCCAAACACCTCTGTGTAATCATGAAGCTTGTCCAAGATACAAATTCCAGATTCCTCCCAAATTAATATACAATGAGAGATGCCTTTGAAAGGAAGGTCAAGGTTCTAATGGAAAAAGAGGAGAATAGATGCTCGACAAGCAAAAAACAGTGTTCTCCAATGTTTTACATATCATATATCTTCAATTTAATTGATTCTTTTTTTCTTTTTATTCACTGGTATTTGCTAACCAGGATTCAGGAGTCTGAGGGCATGTTTTCCTGAGGCCTTTAAATACAATTATTGAAATCAACCGCACTTGTTTAGGTTGTGAGAAATCTAATGAGATCAAAGGAGCTACAGAAGATTTATTTTAGGGCACACAAGTCTCAAAATGCTAATTTATGATTCTAACTTTATCAAAACTTGAATGGTAATTGATCCTTTTTTTTCTACTCCAAGGAATCTTTCAAAATGGAAGGCACTGCTTTTATCACTATAGTTGCTGATTAAACAATTGTCATGATTGAGAAATATGAAAAGCCTTGCCCCAGATTAAACATGGCCTAAATTTACAAACGGCAGATATGAAAACTGTCACTTGTTTAATAAAGTTGCCTCTGTTTTTAAACTGCACATTAGCAAATAATTCCTTAAGTATATCCATAACGTTGGCATTTTACATGAGTGAATGGTCTTACATATAGCTATGGATGCCCCTGCCTTAACCTCACAAGGAGTATCCTCAACTAGTGAGTTCAGAATGGCTCCCAACACATGGAGGGCTCTTCTAAGATCCTGGATTTAAATAAGGGGGGGAAAAAAGACCTTTTCAGTTCTATCACTCCCTCAAAGATACTCATGGTGCATCACTCTCTCCTCTGGTGCCAAAGGTATGGAATTTATCTGAGTATGTAAAACCATGTCCAGAATGGCACTCTCACGTGAGTGATGCATATGTAATCAAAATTTGACTCTGAAGTATCTTTCTCCAAATGTGTTCTTTTATTACAATTACTTTGGCATTTAATTGTGTAGCTTTTTTTTTAAATAAATAAATAATGTAGGTGGGCTCTATAGGGGTTTAAAGGAAAGTGAGATGAAGAAAAAATTTGTTAAAACCATAGTTTATATGCAAAGATTTTAGATCATTGTTATCATATTCCAATTTCTATTTTTGTGTAAAATATTTTGCTGTTTGAAAGTTTACAGTATCAACTTCTCATATTTAAGTGTCAGTGAGAAACTAGGACATCCATAGTACCCCAGTAATTTTTTAAAACTGTTTTACAGTCTTCCAACTGAAATCTTACTTATCCTATCACTTATTTCTTACCTTTACCCAATATTAAATCTTATTGAAATCTGATTAAACAACCCATTTGCTGAATTTTACTGCCAAATTTTTGGAAATGGTATATAAAAACAAATTTTAGATAAAACATATCCATTGTGGGGCATCTGGGCAGCTCAGTCAGCTAAGTGACCGACTTCAGCTTAGTTCATGATCTCATGTTTTGTGAGATTGAGCCCCATGTCAGACTCTGCTGACATCTCAGAGCCTGGAGCCTGCTTCTGTCTCCCTCTCTCTGCCCTCCCCTGTTCATGCTCGCTCTCTCTCTCTCTCTCTCTCTCTCTCTCTCTCAAAAATAAATAAACATTAAAAAGTTTTAAATATATTCACTGATTCGTTCATTCATCCAGCAAACAGTTCATGAATAACAATTAGGTATAGACAAACTGTTCTAGGTACCAGAGATACATTATTGAGCATGACCTACAAATTCCTATTTTCACAAAATCTGCATTGCTGAAAAAAGAGAATGGAAGTGATTTTTTAAAAGAAAATGTTAGGTAACAGTGAGTGCCATGATGGAAATAAAACAGAGGAATTATGTTGTGCTTTGGGTGACAGAGAGGAGTCAACCATGCAGATCTCAGAAAGAGCATTCCAGGTAGAAGGAATACTCTAAGGCAGGAATGAGTGCAGCATGTTCAATAAGCAGAAAGAAGGTGGAGGTGTATTGAGTAAGGGGAAGAAGGGTACAAGATGTAGGAGGAGAGGTAGGGAGTTAGTGGGGCTAAATCATGCAAATTCAAGTAAGCCAGGGAAGAACTTAAGATTTTATTCTAAGTGAGATGTGGGGCCACTGAAGGATTTTAAGATAAAATGTGGTGTGAAATAACTTATATTTTAAAAAATACCACTCTGGCTGAAGTGTGGGAATACACTGTAACTAGTAGAGAGTAAGGGTGAAGAGATTAGAGGCTATGGTAGTTATTCAGGTGAGAAGTTGGTAGTTTCAACTAGGTTGATAGAAGTGAAGAAAAAAGAAACAGTTCAGACTAAACTTTGTAGGTAAAGTTAATAGGATTTGCTAAAGGCATGGATTTGAGAGATAGGATATAAGGACCTGCAGTGAGATTTAGAAGGAGAACAAGGAGGGGTGCCTGGGTAGCTCAATCGGTTGAGGACTGAGCGTCCCACTTTGGCTCAGGTCATGATCTCATGGTTCGTGGGTTCGGGCCCTGAGTCGGGCTCTTGCTGACAGCCAGCTCAGAGCCTTGAGACTGTTTTGGATTCTGTATCTCTCTCTGACCGTCCCCTGTTCGCTCTCTCTCTCTCTCTCTCTCAGAAATAAAACATTAAACAAATTTTTTAGAAAGAGAACAAAGAGAGAAAGGGGTGCTGTGGGTATAGGAAAGGAAATCGCTTGTTGTCTAGAAGTCAGAAGAGAACAGAAGGTGTTCTCAGAAGAGGGAGTGGCAAACCAAGAAATTGACTAAAATGACAGAGGAGGGACCATTGTATTTGCTAGTGTGGGAGTAATTAATGACCCTGATAAGAGTAGCAGCACAGAAACCTAATGAAGTGGATTGAAAAGAAAACGGAGATACACATCTTTCTTAAAAGGCTATACTATCAGGAAAGGCTGAGGCAAACTAGAGAGAAGTTTGAGGTCAAGATAAGTATTTTGTTTGTTTGTTTTAAGATCGGCATTAGAGCACATTTGTATACTAATGAGAAGAAATTAGAAGAAAATAATTCCAAGTCCTGAAAGTGAAAGGACAGAGAAGTCACAGAATGCATGAAGGGGTTGCCTTTGAAACAGGCATGCTTCCTCCATTTTAATGAGAGAGAAAAAAGAAAATATGGGTACAGAAGATGATGGTTTGTATGACTTTAAGGGACACGATGGAATTTGACATTAGGTTCAAATGGTAAAGGTCTCCATGTGTTAAAGAAATGCTGGAGCCATTGAACTGAAAGGATGGGAAGTGGTGATCTTTTAAGTGAGCTGAGAAGGTGGAAAAATGGGGTGCATGAAGTTTAGGATTACAGAGGAATATAATTTACAAAGAGATTGAGGGCCTTAAATGTATAACATAGCTATATTATGTAATATTTTTGTCTTTTTAAAAAAATTTTTAGTGTTTTATTTATTTCTGAGAAAGAGAGAAACAGCGCGATCAGGGGAAGGTCAGAGAGAGAGGGAGACACAGAATCTGAAACAGGCTCTAGGCTCTGAGCTAGCTGTCAGCACATAGCTCTGTGCAGGGCTCAAACCCACAAACCGTGAGATCATGACCTGAGCCGAAGTCGGATGCTTAACCGACTGAGCCACCCAGGCGCCCCAGTAATATTTTTGTCTTGACACGGCTGGTAGTCAAGAAACACATGCAAGAGACAAGTTAAATAACATTAGCTTATATGCCTGGACCAGTGTGTTAGCTGTAGAATCAGAAAAGAATAAAACAGGTGACAGGGCAAGTAGAGAAAGCAGGAAGTGCAATAGATATTTATTGAGCACCTACTGTGTGCTAGGCTGTTCACATGTACTAGCTCTTTTATCCTCAGAACAACCCTAACAAACAGGTTTGTTTCCTTCATTTTAAATGTAAGGGCACTGAAGCAAAATGAGGTTGAAGAATTTGAAATAATGAATTTGGCCTATAGCACTCCAAATCTTATGTTCTTTTCACTTCACTAATCTGAGGGAAGACCTTTCAGGATATGACATTTACTAGACTCAGGGATGAACAAGGAGGGATTAAAGATGATAAGATTTTCATCCTAGAGAAATGGGAAATAACACTATTAAAACTATGTATTGGAAAAGGTTATTGTGTAGAAAAACATGATAAATTGTGTTTTAGATGTATAATACATGATATTGGCAAAAATTCTCAAAAAGGTACTAAGAGATAGTGATAGATCAGAAACAGCCTCACCAGATCAGTCCTAGCAATACATATCTCTTCTTCATCCAGAGGACTGAAATAGGTAGCCATGCTTTGTTTGGCCTATCTGTGCTTTTCTTTTCTTTTCTTTTAATGAGTTAGTGGTCAACTTATAAAACATCAGATTTTATTAAAAAGTCCACATTGCTAGCTTGTCTTTAAAAAGGGGGGGGGGTAGATCTAGTGGAGCCCATATTCCTAACTGGTAAAAATTAGGCGGAATTGGGTATTGCTGGGCTCTTTTAGTGGAGCAGATCTAGTTTGCCACAGATTCCAGACTGTCCCCTAACATTGAAATTGTCTGTCTAGCTCCTGTAGAAAATTGGAGTTTGCAACCTAATATAGATATTCACTACTTTTTTCATGAAAATATAATTGAGTATTTATTTTGTGCCTCATACTCCCCTACTCACTGAGAAACAGCTGTTGAACAGATGTATGTGCTCTGTAGCATTGAAGCCAGACATTTAACAAGTAACTGCATCAAGCATACTGTTTATCATGATGGATGGAGAAGGAATGTGTGTTTTGGAAACATTTAGTGGAGTACCCTTCCTGAGTAATGTCATTGCATCTAAGGCTTAAGGAGAGTCAGAGTTCACCAGAAGAGGAGAGAGCTGTATTTCCAGAAACAGTGCAAGTGAGACATACTTAAGGAACTGAAAGAACTTAAGTATTGCTTAAATACACAGTGCAAGAAAGACAATGAGAAACAAGGCTGGAGTGTTATGAAGGCCATCTGCTCTAAGATAAGCAGTTTGAATTTTATCCTGAAGTATGTGGAAATTCATGTGAGAGTGTATCTGGCAATATAGCAAGATTACAAATACAGTTTTGAAAGCTCTAGCTACACTAAGAATAGAAACAAAAGAGTAGTCCCAGAGGCAAGGAGGCTAGTTAGGCAAAACTTATAGAAATCTATGAGAGGTGATGATGGTCTGGCCCCAGATAATGACTCCTGAGGATGGAGCAAAGGACACAGATTGGAGATGCTTTTTGGAGGCAAAAATCACTTGATTTAGTCATTCGTTTTATATCTGTATTTTGAAGGAAGAATCAAAATGAGTCACAAGTGACTCTCAGATCTCTAGTAGAGGATGTGAGAGTAAACCAACAGACAGAAGGTATGGAATTCAGAAACCAGACCCCAGTTCCAGGAACTAGCAAATAAATAACTATGGAAACCGTGTGCGTATCACACTGAGAGAGCAATCTGCCAAGACTGGAGCTGGCTACACAGGGTGCAGAAGCAAGTTCCTCCAGAATCAAATTAAGATAAAATTTATATGATGTGCTTTAGCATTTGAAAATATAATTGCTGGGCATTTGACAGAGCCGTTTGAACATTTGGGAAAAAAATTAAGGATAGATGCATAGGAAACCAAACAAATAAGACCTGAAGGAACTTCAGGAAAAAATCTCTTATGAGTAAACAACAAACACGGTGTACAAATAAACATTATTAGTATCAGCATTAACTACTAATTTAGCCAGAAATTTGGCTATAAGTATACTGGGAAGATGAGGAAAAAGAGAGAAAATGTTGGTAAGAAATGATATGATTTTTCCACTACCACAATATGAAAAGTATTTGACCCTTAAATAACCCAGGGGTTAGGGGCACCAACCTCCGCACAGTTGAAAATCCACATATAACTTTTTGACTCTTCCCAAACTTAACTACTGATAACCTACTGTTGACCTAAAGCCTTACCAATAATGTTAACAGTCGGTTAACATATTTTGTGCTGTATGTTTTATATACTGAATTCTTACAATAGAGTAAGGAAAAAGAAAATGTTATTAAGAAAATTACAAAGAAGAGAAAATACACTTACAGGACTTAACTGCATTGACAGACACTCACAGATAAGTGGGCCTATGCAGTTTAAAGCCATGTTGTTCAAGGGTCAGCTGTAAATAGGCAATGTCTACAACTGATGAGAGAGGAAGTATGAGGCACCTGGATGGCTCAGTTGGTTAAGTCCAACTTCAGCTCAGGTCATGATCTCATGGTTCATGGGTTTGAGCCCAACATCAGGCTCTGTGCTGAAAGCTCAGAGCCTGGAGCCTGCTTGGGATTCTGTGTCTCCCTCTCTCTCTCTTCCCTTCCCCCACTCGTGCTATGTGTCTGTCTCTGTCTCTCAAAAAAAAAAAAGAAAAAGAAAAATAATAATAAAGAGGAAGTAGAAATACATGTGCATTCTCTAGAAATACAGAGGAAAACATAAGAAATAAAAGCTTAATAAGTTGAAAGAAACTACTTCTAGAAGCGGAACTATAGGTTGCGAATGAAAGGACAAAGAAGTGATGTAATGCTTTTATCAAGATAATTTTAAAAAAATTAAAAGAAAGAAAATTGAGCTGGAAGAGAAAACCAAGGATTAACCTCTTTCTGGATCTGACCATATTGTGGTCCTTTATTTTGAAAATGATTTGTAAGATGCAGTGATGAATACAAATGTCCAGTGCTCAAATAAATAATTAAGTATTATTTGAGAAAATTAAATGACATAAGAAGTAAAAATATAAATGTAAAAAGATGGGTCAGTATCTGCTATGTATTGTTTTTATTAATTCTTATAATAGTTGCTAGATGATTATTACATGTTTTAATGTTATTTGTTTCTTGGCTCAGTCATTAGTAGTGAAGTGGTTCTAAATCAGAGGGGGCATTTTACTAGAAAAGTAATTTGGACTCACTTCTGGAATGATATCAGCCTTTAGGGAACTGTTGGAGGATTATTTCTCTAGAGTATAAATGAAGTTGCTTCATTTCTTATTTGCTTGGTTTCTTTTATACATTTATCCTCTAAATTTCTAGAGAAATTAGAACACAATTTTCCTATCAAATGTTTTATTATACTCTAGAGAAATAATCCTCCATCAGTTCCCTAAAGGCTGATTTCATTCCAGAAGTGGGTCCAAATTGCTGCATTAGTAGAATGCCCTTTCTGATTTAGAACCACTTCAAGATCCAGTTTTTGACTAGGGACTCCTGGGAAGTCAGGCCAGTCTCAACTTGCGATTGGGACATGAAATTACTTTAACGTGATTATGAGGCTGACCTTCCACAAACTACCTCGAGTCATAGTAAAAATCACCATGTGAACATTTGCTTCCAAAAATCACCATGTGATATATGAGGCCATGAGTTAGAATCTGCTATATATAGTATCTTCTTTATTTTTTTATATTTTTTTTGTTTTGTTTTTAATGTTTTATTTCTGAGAGAGAGACAGCATGAGCAGGGGAGAGTCAGAGAGAGAGGGAGACATGGAATCTGAAACAGGCTCCAGGCTCTGAGCTAGCTATCAGCACAGAGCCTGATGCGGGGCTTGAACCCACGAACTGTGAGATCATGACCTGGGCTGAAGTCAGATGCTTAACCAACTGAGCCACCCAGGTACCTCCCTTTTTTTTTTAAATGGAGGGTGAAGTATGAAAAGTGAGATACAGTAAAGCAGCAATTTGGAATTTTTAAAAATGTTTTATTTATTTTTGAGACAGAGATAGAGACAGTGTGAGCAGGGGAGGGTCAGAGAGGGAGGGGGATACAAAATCAGAAGAAGGGCTCCAGGCTCTGAGGTAGCTGTCAGCACAGAGCCCGACACGGGTCTTGAACCCACGAACTGTGAGATCATGACCTGAGCTGAAGTTGGACACTTAGCCGACTGAGCCACTCAGGCGCCCCTGTATCTACTGTGTGTATATATATATATGTATATAGATGTGTGTATAGATATCTATATGTATAGATAGATATGTATAGATGTATACATGTGCTACATTTTTCCAGAATGACAATTAATTTAAAAGATGTCTAAGAGACATGAATATGTTATAGAATCAAATGCAAAATTCATCTACATTGCAAAGATAACAAGTCATGTTTACCATATTCTGTTGTTAGAGGTACCATGGCAGAAAAGTTTAAGAGACCCTTGACTAGACTTCAGAAATAATGAACTGTTCCCCAGGTGCTGAGAAATGATAGGAAACAAGAGAAGAAAAGATATGAATAATGTAAACTCACACTGATTGCCTGCTAGCTGGTATTATTTAACTTCCAAGGTCAGTTTCATAATTCCACTAGAGCTTGTAGTTGCTGAGACAAAGAGAAGTTAGAAGTGAAATGTCTGGTGTAGTGGAAAAGCAGTAGGGCTTTAGAACCAGGCAGATTTGAATGTGAATTACAGACTTCCATAAGTTCTCCATCTTGGTTTCTCCCCTATTTAGGAGATAACATCTACCTTGCAGGATTGTTTTACCAATGTCTTCTTTCTGTCACTTATTGACCTTGCAGTAATTCTTCTTTGTTGTTATAGAGTAAAAAAAGTGTGTGTGAGGTGTGGGTATGGGGCCTGGCAAAACATCATTTGTTACCATCTTCTAGACAATAAAGGACACCAGAGCTGACTTTTTTTCTTTAAAATGAGAAATGATAATCCACTTTACAGAGAGGAAGTTATTTCTGTTTTTAAATTACCAGTGATATGAAAAAAGAAAATCTTTTGTGGATACCTGTTCTTCCAAAAATTATGTGAAAATTAGTCTTTAACAAAATCCTAGAGATATTTAGTCTTTCTATACCAAGAGGTAGTGTGCTGTGTCTATAACAAACCCACAGCAGCAATAAATTAGTTAAATCTTGAGCATTGATTAGAGGAAATGCCAATATTCTATCTATCTCTTTAAAACCTTTTTACTTGATTTCCTAGTAACAAGTAGCCTCACTGTTGATTTTTGATTTTGCCTTGAGTGAATATGCATGTGGGGGGGGAGGGGATTGTGGAGTATTTATTGCCTGGAGAGTTAACTTTGTTGTCTGTCTTTATTTTTATTTATTTATTTTTTTTACAAATAGTTTATTGTCAAATTAGTTTCCACATAACACTCAGTGCTCATCCCCATAAGTGTCCTCCTCCATGCCCATCCCCCCTCCCCCCCACATCCATCAG